>NC_091963.1:75539977-75764231 GCF_031021105.1 Erythrolamprus reginae
ATTATAAAATGAAGGAAAATATGATTAAGGGGGCCCAGGATTTTGGCTATTCCATTACTTTAAATGAATGGCAACAGATGTAGAGTAGAAACAAAAAGATAACATTAGCCACAAATTATTAAAAAAAATTGGTATAAGATGTATTTTAGATGGCATATAACTCCCACGCAATTAACTAAAATAGACAAAAAGCGTTCACTTAGATATTGGAGATGTAATAAAAAATTTGGATCATATTATCACATGTGGTGGATTGCGAGAAAATTAAGAGATACTGGGGGGAAATTCAAACATGATTAGAAGAAATACTAGAGAGAAAAACAGAAAAGGAACCTGAATTTTTTTTGTTAGGTATAGCCCATGAAAATTTTGAAAAAAACCAATTGTTTTTAATCCTTCATATAATGACAGCAGTGAGAATAGTGCTCACACAATATTGGAAAAATGAAAATATGCCTGTTGAAGAAGATATAATCAAAAAGATTACAATGTGTGCAGAAATGGATAGTTTAAAAAAATAAAAAATATAGATGAACAGGAGTATACTAACTGTTGGGGTAGATTTTATGATTGCACAGAAAAAAGTAAAAAAAGGAAAATTAGAGAGTTAATAAATGTCAGATAATGTGGAGAGTAAATGTCAGAGGATCGGGCTCAGAAGGAAAACAAAGAAAAAGATATACAACAATAACATCTTTGCTAAGACTTGATGTATATTATGTAAATATAATCCGCGTAATAGAAAATAAGCATATTTAGAATTGTATAATAGGCAGGTCACAAATTGTCTGTTTATTTTAATGTTTATTTTATGTGTGTGTGTTTTGTTGTTTGTATTTTGTGTGTTATAAATAAAGTTTATTTTTAATTTTTTTAAAAAGAGAATAAAACAGATTTTGTGAACAGAAACCTTGAAGAGGCCATTTTAAACTTTGAACTCAAAAAATCACCCTTCTTTTTAAAGATTTCAAAACATAACAGAAACTAAAGAAGAGAGCTTATTGGACGTCATGGCTGAAACAGTTGCTGGGATAATGAATAAGACACCCCAAGAAATAATCACTTGGATGACATTTACAGACTCCATACCAGCTATGCAAGAAGGAAAAAGTTAGAAAAAGAGTACATATTAGATTCACCAAGATAATAATTAGAGATGAAATTTAGAACCTATCGAGGAAAAACACCATTATTTACATGGGAAAGGAGATATTCATACTCAGACAAGTACCACGATGCCTAAGAGAAAATGGATGACCATACATACCACTTCTTATCTACCAAATTGAACAGGCATAGGATTTCCTTCAGGATTTTAACATGTTTTTCGCTGATAAAATTGCTCGGATTCGAGCGGACCTCGACTCCAATTGTAAAACAGAGTCGACTGACAACGAGTCAGTCGAGGTGACTGGGGCTAAACATCTTTGTCCATCTGTCTGGGAGGAGTTTGACTTGGTGACACCTAAGGAAGTGGACAGGGCCATTAGAGCTGTGTGTTCTGCCACCTGTCTACTGGATCCATGTCCCTCTTGGTTGGTTTCGGCCAGTCGAGAGGTGACGCGGAGCTGGGTCCGGGTGATTGTCAACGCTTCCTTGGGGAGTGGGTCCTTTCCGGCCCCTTATAAGGAGGCACTTGTGCGCCCCCTCCTCAAGAAGCCTTCCCTGGACCCAGCTGTACTCAATAACTACCGTCCAGTATCCAACCTTCCCTTTATGGGGAAGGTTGTCGAGAATGTGGTGGCATTTCAGCTCCAGCGGTCCTTGGAAGAAGCTGATTATCTAGGTCCTCAACAGTCTGGATTCAGGCCCGGCTACAGCACGGAAACTGCTTTGGTCGCGTTGATGGATGATCTCTGGCGGGCCCAAGACAGGGGCTTGTCCTCTGTCCTGGTGCTTCTTGACCTCTCAGCGGCTTTCGATACCATCGACCATGATATCCTTCTGCACCGGCTGGAGGGGTTGGGAGTGGGAGGCACTGTTCTTCAGTGGTTCTCCTCATACCTCTCTGGTCGGTCGCAGTCGATGTTAGTGGGGGGTCAGAGGTCGACCTCTAGGTCTCTCCCTTGTGGGGTGCCTCAGGGATCAGTCCTCTCCCCCCTACTATTTAATATCTACATGAAACCACTGGGTGAGATCATCCAAGGGCATGGGGTGAGGTATCATCAATACGCCGATGATACCCAGTTATACATCTCCACCCCATGTCCAGCCAACGAAGCAGTGGAAGTGATGAGCCGGTGCATGGAGGATGTTGGGGCCTGGATGAGTGTCAACAAACTTAAGCTCAACCCAGACAAGACGGAGTGGCTGTGGGTCTTACCTACCCAAGGACAATTCCATCTGTCCGTCCATTACCCTAGGGGGAGAATCACTGGCCCCCTCAGAGAAGGTTCGCAACTTGGGCGTCCTCCTCGACCCACAGCTCACATTAGAGAAACATCTTTCAGCTGTGGCGAGGGGGGCGTTTGCCCAGGTTCGCCTTGTGCACCAGTTGCGACCCTACTTGGACCGGGAGTCACTGCTCACAGTCACTCATGCCCTCATCACCTCAAAACGTGACTACTGTAATGCTCTCTACATGGGGCTACCTTTGAAAAATGTTCGGAAACTTCAGATCGTGCAGAATGCAGCTGCGAGAGCAATCATGGGCTTTCCCAAATATGCCCATGTTACACCAACACTCCGCAGTCTGCATTGGTTGCCGATCAGTTGCCGATCACAATTCAAAGTGTTGGTTATGACCTATAAAGCCCTTCATGGCACCGGACCAGATTATCTCAGGGACCGCCTTCTGCTGCACGAATCCCAGCGACCAGTTAGGTCCCACAGAGTGGATCTTCTCCGGGTCCCGTCAACTAAAGAATGTCGCTTGGCGGGACCCAGGGGAAGAGCCTTCTCTGTGGCGGCCCCGGCCCTCTGGAACCAACTCCCCCCAAAGATTAGAATTGCCCCCACCCTCCTTGCCTTTCGTAAGCTGCTTAAAACCCACCTCTGCCGTCAGACATGGGGGAATTGAGACCCTCTTCCCCCTAGGCCTTTACAATTCTATGCATGGTATGTATGTATGTATGTATGTTTGGTTTTTTATATTAATGGGTTTTTAATTGTTTCTAACATCAGACTACTATTGTACACTGCTTTATTGTTGCTGTTAGCCGCCCCGAGTCTCCGGAGAGGGGCGGCATACAAATCCAATAAATAAATAAATAAATAAATAAATAAATAAATAAATAAATAAATAAATAAATAAATAAATAAATAGCAATACCTTTTAAGGACAAAAAGTTTAGAATCACATCAGTAGACAACACTAGAGATTTCTTCCAAAAATACAGTGATCGCCCGCTCGTTGCGAGGGTTCCGTTCCAGGACCCCCCGCAATGAGCGGGTTTTCGCGAAGTAGCGCTGCGGAAGTAAAAACACCATCTGCGCATGTGCAGATGGTGTTTTTACTTCCGCAGCGCTAGCGAGGAGCCGAAGATTGGGGGCGGCGCGGGTGTTTTAAAACGTCCCCGCCGACATGGGGGGCTCGCTAGCACCCCCCTAACCCGGGTTGAGGGTTCGGGGGGGTGCTAGCGAGCCCCCCATGTCGGCGGGGACGTTTTAAAACACCCGCGCGACTTTCCAATGAGTCCCGAAGACAACGCGTTTGTCTTCGGGACTCATTGGAAAGTCACGCGGGTGTTTTAAAACGTCCCCGCCGACATGGGGGGCTCGCTAGCACACCCCCAAACCCAGGTTGGGGGTTCGGGGGTGTGCTAGCGAGCCCCCCATGTCGGCGGGGACGTTTTAAAACAGCCGCGCCGCCCCCAATTTTCGGCTCCTCGCTAGCGGGCAGGCAGGCGGCTCCTCGCTAGCGGGCAGGCAGGCGAGAGCTAGCGCCAGCGAACGGCTTGTCCGCGCTCGCTCTGGCCGCTTTGGAGCTGAGTCCTGCTGCTCGCCCTCCTGCCAGCAAGAGGGGGAAGACCCAGGGAAGCCGCCCAGCAGCTGATCTGCCGGGCACCATCTACGCATGCGTGCCCATAGAAAAAAGGGCACGAATGCGCAGATGGTGTTTTGACTTCCGGGTTGAAAAATCGCAAATTACCCTGTTCGCAATGGTCGGGGACGCAATAACCGGGGGATCACTGTACATGAAAGGGTCAGAAGAACAAGAAAGTAAGGAAAAATAAAAAAAAGAAATGGAAAATCTGGAGGAAATAAGCTCTGAAGAGAATCTACTGAATAAAGAGATTAGAAATAGGATGGTATCAGATAACCATGGCAGGGAAGGACCGACAACAAGAGCGCAGACTGGGGCAAAGAGAGAGAAACCAAGGAAGTTAAAAATTGACTCGCATGTAGAGGAAGTAAGGTTACTATCCTTAAATATAAATGGACTTAATTATCCTCAAAAAGAAAAATCATAAACTACTAAAACAAAATGCTGATATCACCTGTCTACAGGAAACTCATATTAAAAAGGAACATAACCAAATCTTGGAATTTCCAAAGTTGGGTAAATTATTTACAGCATCATCCTTACTTAAAAAATGAGGAATAACAGTATACAGTGATCCCTCGATCATCGCGAGGGTTCAGTTCCAGGACCCCACGCGATGATCGATTTTTAGCGAAGTAGCGGTGCGGAAGTAAAAACACCATCTGCGCATGCGCAGATGGTGTTTTTACTTCCACTGCCGCCCGCCCTTCGCCCGCCCACCCCGTTGCTCGCGCCTGGGGTGCGCGCGCGCTTGGGGACACCCCAGCTCCGCTTCCCAGCTGGGAGGCGGAGGTGGGGTGTCCCCAAGCGCGCGCGCTTTCCCCAGCAACGCGCGCGCGGTGGGGACACCCTAGCTCCGCTTCCCAGCTGGGAGGTGGAGGTGGGGTGTCCCCAAGCGCGCGCGCTTTCCCCAGCAACGCGCGCGCGCGTGGGGACACCCTAGCTCCGCTTCCCAGCTGGGAGGCGGAGGTGGGGTGTCCCCAAGCTCGCGCGCGCTGCCCGCCCGCCCACGCTGTTGCCGGCTCCGCTTCCCAGCTGGGAAGCGGAGCTGGGGTTTCCCGCGCGCGTGCCGCCCGCCAGCCCATGCCGTTGCTCGCGCCGCCGCTGGGGTCTTACCGGGGCAAGAGGGGGAAGACCCAGGGAAGCCTCTGCCCGGCGGGGAAACTCCACCATCTACGCATGCGTGGGAGGGCACGCATGCGCAGATGGTGGAGTTTACTTCCGGGTTGAAAACTCGCGATATAGCCCTTTCGCGATGCTCGAGGACGCGAAACTCGAGGGATCACTGTATATTAAACAGAAATTGAACCCAAAACTTCTATATACAAGGATGGTAGAATATTAATAATACAAATAAATAATGGAAACAAACCAATCATGATAGCAGTTATGCTCCATCTATTAATCAATCAGTATTTTTTGCTAATCTTCACAAAGAACCAACAGGAATACAGTGGGGAAAGCTATTAATAATAGGGGATTTCAACACTGTCATTGAGAGAAAAAAAAGATTATAAAGGTGCCACAAAAGAAAAAGCAAGAAAACATCTATCGGCAGCCTTTGATCTGATGACAATAAAATTTAATCTAATCCTAATAGTATGCAATATACCTTTTTTTCGTTTCCACACAGATCATGGTCCAGGATCGATATGGTTTGGGCAAATGTGGACTTCTTGAACTACTTAGCCAAGATTGAAATTCTTTCAGATGCCTGGGCTGATCATAATCTTTTTTGGTTAAAATGAAAGGAACCAAGTAGGAAAACAAAATTAAGATGGATGTTAAATCAAACAATAGTCAAGGGAAAATATTATTTTAAATTAATGGAGAAAGAACTAAATATCTTTTTCCAAATTATTAATAACAAAAGTACAACCTTAAGAAATTTATGGGTCACCGCAAAGGCATATATAAGAGGACTTTCTATTGCTTACTTGGCCAAACGCAATAAACAAAGGAAAATCAAATTAGATACATTAACAATAGAATTGCATAAGCTAGAAAAGACATTACAAGAAGACCCTAAGGACTCCAACATAGAAGTCCCTAAGGACTCTAAGGACTTAAACATTATTAGGCATAAAATTAATTTCATAACACAGGAGGAATTGGCTAGAAAATTAAAAGTTGCAGAAAAACAGAATTATTTTGAATCGGCCAATAAACCTGGGAGGTGGCTTGCCCATAAACCTGTAAAGGAAAAAGTATATAGAACTATAGAAGCTCTACAAGATCAAAATGGAGAAATACAGAGAAAGATTACAGGAAAAAAATAATTCAAACCTTCTAAACAGAAGTTTACAAACAGAGTATTAAAAGAAGAAGTAATCAAAGAAGTAATCTACCAATCATTCTGGAGGAGGATAGGAAAATGTTAGATGATAAAATAATGTTAATCGAACTGAGAAATGCCATAGGTAAACAAAAGAACAACAAAAGACTGGATAGTATCCCCTTTGAAATTTATAAAAACCTACAAGGCCCACTAGAATCAACAATGTTATACTTATTGAATGAGATATTAGAGAAAGGGGAACTACCCGAGTCCTGGAAACAAGCAGACAACAAATCCAAAACTATAGACCGATTTCCCTATTAAACACCGATTTATAAAATGCTTACATTGATTGTGCTGGAAAGATTTTTAAAAATTCTTAATCAGGTTATACATTTGGATCAAAAGGGTTTTCTACCATGCAGAAATGTAAGAAACAATACTAGAATAATATTGAATACACTTGAATATTACAATACACACATAGACAAACAATTAGCACTCTTTTTGCAGGGTGGGGTAGGTGTTAATTTTTCCCCCTCTCCAAATACATCCATACAATGCAGTGTACCATCTGTTTTTGGTACAATAAAGGCAATATAGTATTAGTACATCATATATAATCTCAAAAAAAGTTCTTAATTTATCTATAACTTCTCTTTGCTGCCAAGTTTCTAATTTTATCATACAGATATGCCAATTAGTTTCTAATATTTCACCATTAATATTCCTTCATGTGTTTAATACAAACAATATTTCTAACCTGTCAAATGTTAAGCCATAGTGCCTCTTTGTTCTCTCTATACATTTTTCTGAAAAAGCTAATAACTCTTATATAACCATTATTATTAACCACTAAAAAGAACAAATAGAATCAAATGCATTTAAACTTTCCCCACTCCCTCTTAGTAATATATGTTTACTAATTACAAATTTAAATTTAACTCCTAATCTAATTAACATTCAACCCATTAATACTTATTAATTCATATCATCCAATCAAAAAACCTTTTTCATCTTCCTTTTAATAGTACACTTTATCAGTAACTTTAAATATCTTTATTTACTCCAGTCCCAATTAACATTCAATCCATTAACATTTAAAATTTCCCTCTGCAATCATATGTAATAATAATAAAAACAATAACAAAAAAGAAAAATAAACATCAATGTCTTCTAACCATTATTATTACTTATCAATATATCCTTTTATGTCTCATTAATAAATTTCAATAAATTTCATTTATAATACTCCTACATATCACTTTATAAGTTTACCAAATTTAATACCACTACTAATATTAAACACGAATTCAAAACTATTTCTAAAAAATTACTATCAACCCTCCTAAAGCTAATCAACCCTTCTTAAACTGCTGATGCCCTTGTTTAAAATCAACAACTTTCTGTTTTAAATTAATAACTTTCTTTTTTGTCTTTTTTACCAGCTTTTTATTCCCTTTCCCTTCTTTCTTCCTCTCCTCTTTAAGTAAGCAGACTTTATCAACCCTCCATTTTTCCTTTTCTTTTTAATTTCTATTTTAATTTTAATTTCTTTCATAACCTGCCAATTCCCGTGCCTCTGCTCACATCTTCTCCCCTTTTTTATTAAGGCTGAAATATATCAATATACTCATACACATTGTAAGATGTGACCATTAGCTCATTAATTAGCCAGACCATTTTCAGATTTCTTTATTATTTCACCCTCATCAGTTTCCTCTACTGTATCATTAGTTGAAGCTAGACAATCCACATAATTTGTAGTAATCTGTCCAATTTCAATCTTAACATTGTTTCCATCTCCACAGGTTCCTTCTGTTTCCATCATCTGTTGATCCAATTCTGTAACATTTACTTCTCCAGTTTAATTTAATCACTTTGTTGCCCCCATTGCTGAAAGTTTCCTTTAAATCCACAGCTTCCTGTAATTCACTTATTCCAATTATAGGCTCAATACAGCCCCTTACTGAAAGTTTATATTCTTTAATACTTCTATGAAGATATTGTATAAATCTCTTGTCTTCTGCATTTCCATCTCTTCTGCGGAAGCAACTTTTCCAGCTAAACATGAAGTTTTTCAACAGCCTAACACATCACTTCCATCATTTGTTCTGCACCAATCATTGTCATTTTTAGTATAAAGTAGCTTTATGTTTTTTTTCAAGGTTCATTCAAAGTTCAAATTCAGCATTCACAATGTTTTCTTTCATTTTTTTTTTCTTTTATCACCTGTTACATGTCAACACTCCAGCTGGTTTCTTTCTCTAGGGTCACATCTAGTCTTTTTTTCACAATCCACAACTAGACAAATCTCAATTCACATCTCACAGAATAAGTATTTCACCAGAAGATGGCACCACCATTTAAAGACCAAATTCCTTTTATATTTATTTTAGAAACAGAGAAAGATTTTAAGCTTCCTTTTTTAAAAGGTTATTTTAAAATCCACATTGTAAGTCCCAAACAAAAATAAAGCATAGACGCGGGGTTTAGCTGTAATTTTCCAAGTCTTTTCAGTAACAATTGAACATTTCCAATGTTGATTACCCACTTCCCTCGTCTTCTCTTTATCTTTAACTCACAAATCCAAAAGAACAGTTCTTAAAAAGGTTTTTCCCTCCGGCAAAATAGCTCACCTTATTCCAAGTGCTCTCTTTCTCTTCCTCTTCCAGCACAAAACTTACAGTATTTTTCTTACCAGATGACTTCCAATTTTTGATTCAATTCTTTCTGTTACATAGTTGCCATGGCTAAGGTGACCGAAGCCGCTGGAGGTTCCAGGCAGACTCTCCGAGGGGTATGCCGACCACAAAATGGATTGCCTGCCAAGTCCCCTTCTTCAACTCCCCTTCAGGGAGGATCTGGGATGATTCAAAAAGAATCAGCACTCCCAGGCGATGGGGATTCAGGAATCCCCCCTGCAAGAGCAGGGGAACTCTATGGCACTGTGACAGTTGACCACACCCCTCTCCCTATTAGCAATCATTTTTGTTGATGCCCAAGAAGCTTTCAACTATCCCCACTGACAATATTTTATAATACAACTAGAAAATATTCAGTTTGGTGAAAAATTCATAGGATTAATCAGAGCTATTTATTTATTTATTTATTTAATTGGATTTGTATGCCGCCCCTCTCCGAGGACTCGGGGCGGCTCATAGCATATGTAAAAACAGAACAATAATGTAATCCAATTAATACTACAATTTAAAAACAATTAAAAGAAAAGATTAACCAAACAATTAACTTATTAACCAAACATTCAGCAGTCATACTTAAGGCATTCGGTGGTCAGGGGAAGATCTAAAAAGTCCCAAGCCTGGCAGCAAAGATGAGTTTTTAAGCTCTTTCGGAAGTCAAGGAGGGAGGGGGAAGTGCGAATCTCTGGGGGGAGTTGATTCCAGAGGACCGGGGCTCCCACAGAGAAGGCTCTACCCCTAGGTCCCGCCAACCGACATTGTTTGGTCGAGGGACCCTTTCCTATTGCGAGCAAACTGCAAAATTATTAATAAATAATGATATGACAGAGAAAATAGATATCAAAAAAGGAGTATACCAAGGTTGCCCATTAACCCCATTAATTTTCATATTAGCCCTGGAAAGTTTCCTCAGGAAAAATAATCATAGAAACATAGAAGATTGATGGCAGAAAAAGACCTCATGGTCCATCTAGTCTGCCCTTATACTATTTCCTGTATTTTATCTTAGGATGTTTATCCCAGGCACATTTAAATTAAATTACTGTGGATTTACCAACCAAGTCTGCTGTAAGTTTGTTCCAAGCATCTACTACTCTTACAGTAAAATATTTTCTCATGTTGCTCTTGATCTTTCCCTCAACTAACCTCAGATTGTGCCCCCTTGTTTTTGTGTTCACTTTCCTATTAAAAACACTTCCTTCCTGAACCTTATTTAACCATTTAGCATATTTAAATGCTTCGATCATGTCCCCCCTTTCCCTTCTGTCCTCCAGACTATACAGATTGAGTTCATTAAGTCTTTCCTGATAAGTTTTATGCTTAAGACCTTCCACCATTTTTGTAGCCCGTCTTTGGACCCGTTCAATTTTATCAATATCTTTTTGTAGGTGAGGTCTCCAGAACTGAACACAGTATTCCAAATGTGGTCTCACCAAAGCAATCGCCCTCTTCCTGCTTATACCTCTAGCTATGCAGCCAAACATTCTACTTGCTTTCCCTACCACCTGACCGCATCGCTCACCCATTTTGAGACTGTCAGAAATCACTACCCCTAAATCCTTCTCTTCTGAAGTTTTTGCTAACACAGAACTGACAATACAATACTCAGATTGAGGATTCCTTTTGCCCAAGTGCATTATTTTACATTTGGAAACATTAAGCTGCAGTTTCCATTCCTTTGACCACGTATTTAGTAATGCTAAATCATTTATTATCATTATTATTATTATTATTATTATTATTATTATTATTATTATTATTATTTTAAATTGGATTTGTATGCCGCCCCTCTCCGCAGACTTTGCCATATTACAGATGCCTCCAGGAATATCAACCCTATTGCACACTTTAGAGTCATCAGCAAATAGGCATACCTTCCCTACCAAACTTTCCCCTATGTCGCTCACAAACATATTTAAAAGAATATGACTCAGAACAGACCCTTCTGGCACACCACATGTAACCAGTCTCTGCTCAGAATACTCACCATTAACAACAACCCTCTAATATCTGCACTTCAGCCAGCTGCAAATCCACTGAACTATCCAGGGATTAAGTCCAATCATCACTAATTTATCTATCAGCTCTTTATGTGGAACCATATCAAAGGCTTTGCTGAAGTCCAGATAGGCAATATCTATGGCACCGCCTTCACCCAACATCTTTGTGACATAGTCAAAGAAATCAATGAGATTAGTCTGAAATGATTTGCCCTCAGTAAAGCCATGCTGGTTTGGGTCCAATAATATTGGTTTTTAAGTGTTGATTTATCCTCTTTTTGAGTAGAGTCTCCATCATTTTAACTATAATTAATGTCAAGCTAACTGGCCTGTAGTTACTAGCTTCTTCTCTACTGCCATTCTTGTGGATAGGCACAACACTGGCCATTCTCCAATCATCAGGAACATCTACGTCTATAGAAAACCAGACGGAAACACTGCTTCTGCCAGGTTCCTGATTGAGGAGAGTGGCGAGAGCTTGGAATCGTGGAGACGACATTGCCAGACTGACTAGTGAGAGGGGTCGACGGAGGCGGGGCCAGAGTCCACAGAGGACGAGATGGAAATACATCTGAGCCAGCCTATGAAAAAGGCTGGCGGAGACGCCATGGAGTGTCGAGGATATGAGGACCGAGAAGACTTGGCTGAGAAGCCAGGGAGAGCTGCCAGTGAGGGCAGGCCGGAGAGGAGTCTTCCCTCTATTGTTAGCCAGACATCTCAAGGATTCAGCATTCTTTGTAATTGGAGCTTTGGAGCAGACTGTGATTATTACCACCTTTTAACAGGCTCGCTGGGGGACTATAATATGGCAGTGGCCTGTTTTGTCAGATTCTCTAACTTTTTGTACTTTTTTCCATTTTAATGAATTTTAAAGGATGTTTTAAAGAACACTTGATCTATATTAGATTTAGAATATTACATACCTGTCTGAGAATTTTCTCCTTTCCTAGATGGGACTATTTACAGCAAAGACACTACCCAAGAACTTTACCATCTCTCCGTATCAAAATTATGTGTGTGCATACTTTTATCCAGTGCTAACTGAATTTCAGATTAGTTTAATGGGTGGGTTTTAGTTAGTTTAACTGGGGTGGGGTTTTTATGATATATGGATGGGATGAGGAATAAGAATGGTGAGAATGGAGTGAGTGGCTGGTTGTTTATAGAATGGTGCTTTTTATTGTTGTATTTTTTAATTAATTTATAGAGGAGTTATTTTAGAGATGGATGTCTGGGACTGGATTGAGAATATGTATGAAATGAATGAGATAAATTCTATGAATGGAAGGGTCAGTTTACTTGGCAATGCAGAGGAATGGGGGAGCCCATCTCTGGGGTGGCAGAGGGCCAGAATATTCCGGTCTTGCTGGGGAGAGGCAGATATGGTGGGAGACATGGGGTAGGCTGCTCCCAGGGAATGAGGGCTCGCTGTCTGAAAGCAATCCCTTGTTCTGGCTCCATGAGCTCAGCCTGGGGTCCTGGTGACAAGCAAAATCTGGACCCTAGGCTTAGGCTGTTGCTACTGAATGCCAGGTCGGTTGTAAATAAAGCTTTCCTCATCCAGGATTTAATCCTGGGTGGGGAGGCCGACCTGGTATGTGTGACTGAGACCTGGCTGAGCCCCGAGGGAGGAGTTTCTCTCTCTGAGATGTGCCCAGCTGAGTTTCAGGTATGGCACCAGCCACGATCCCAGGGAACGGGGGGGGAGGAGTGGCTATTATAGCCAAGAAGACCTTCGGCCCATGCACACTCGCTGCTCCAGAGATTGCGGGTTGTGAGTCCCTCTTTTTGAAGTTGGATCTACGGGTTTAGGTGGGCTTGTTGCTCATGTACTTGCCTCCCAGCTGCATGTCAAAAGCCCTGCCTGTATTGTTCAAGGAGGTAGCTGGGCTGGCGGTGGAATTCCCCAAACTTATTATCTTGGGAGATTTCAATTTACCGTCACTTGGTGAATCCTCTGCGTTAGCACAGAGTTCATGGCCGCCATGGCAGCCATGGACCTGACCCAAGTAGTTCAGGATCTGACTCACGAGGGGGGTCACACTCCCGACTTGGTATTTGTCTTGGAGCAGTTTAGTGATGGTCTGAGATTAAGGGGTTTAGATATCTTGCCTTTGTCATGGTCAGACCATTTTCTGCTTTGGCTTGACTTCAAGGCTTCCATACTCCCCCATAGGAAGGTGGAACCAACTAGGTCGTTCTACCCCAGGCACCTGGTGGACCCAGAGGGCTTTCAGAGGGCACTTGGGGTTTTACCGGATTTGCTCGTACACAGTTCGGCAGAGTCACTCGCTAGGGCCTGGAACACGGCAGCAGCAGAGGCTATTGACTGGATTGTGCCGCTGCAACCTCTCTGTGGCAACAGACCCCGGATAGCTCCTTGGTTCACCGAGGAACTCCGGGTGATGAAGCGCCAGAAGAGACGTCTAGAGAAGTGCTGTAGAAAAAGTAAATCTGAATCTGATTGGATACTTTTAAGATTTTATCTAGATCATTAATATTTTGGAATCCGTATTTGGTTTTATCTGCTCTAAATTTCAATGTGATTTGTAAAATATCTTTTTCTGTAAGGGTTTGTTTTGTGGCTAGTTTGTTTTGTTCATATAGAATTTGTTCATAGGATCCTTAGGAATCTTAAATGGACCTCTCTAGGGAGATGGTGTCTTCTGGCATAATTAGTTTGTATTCTAAAAACTTTGTCAATTTAAGATTCCTAAGGAAGAACATAAGGGATAAAGTATACGTAGCCTCCAGAGAAGGGAAACTTACATATAAGGGCACAGAACTTTACATCTTGAAACAAATCCCTAGGAGAGTCCAGGAGAAACGAAGAGAGTACAAACCCCTGGCAAAACTGCTAAATAAAAAAGGAATAAATTTCAGATGGAATATACCAGAGGGTATGACAATCACCTTGAAAGGAAGAAGGATTAAAGTTGAGAATAAAGAACAAGCTCAAGAAGTGCGTGAACAGGTTGCAAGATTAGAACTAGAATCAGAAAGTGGAGACAGAATAGAATCGAGCAAAGAAGAAGATTATGACTCAAGACAAATAAACGAGGAGAGAGAGAGGGTGAGCAGAGAATCGGAAGAGAAATTAAACAAGGAAAAGGAACAAGAACCAGATTTCAGACAGCGGCAGCACTAAACAAGTAAAGAAACAACAACAAATTGTTAATTTTTTACAACAGAAATGCAACATGAACTAAAGTTATTTTCAATAAATATATTAATGGGTTAAATAGTCCCTACAAAAGAAAGAAAATCTCAAAATTATTATCTCAAAAGGCTAACATAATCTGCATCCAAGAGACACATATAAAACAAACCCACAGAAAAATGTTAGAATATGACAAGCTAGGCGAATTATACACATCATTAGATGAGAAAAAAAAGAGGGATAGCCACATATGTCAAAAAAGAACTTAATCCTAAAGAAATACTTAAAGACATGAAAGGAAGATATATAGTTGTGGAATTTGAATTTGAATTTATGGGAGAGAAAATGACAATAGCTAATATTTATGCTCCGAACCAAAAGCAAAAAAAATTCTTTAAAAACTTACATGAGAAATTAGCAAATATAGACCAGAAGAACTTTTGTTTAGTGTGGGACTTCAATGGAATAATCAATCCAAAAATGGACCATAAAATAACGGGTAAACAAAAAAAGAAAAGACCAACCCTCCCTGAAACATTTAACAATTTAACAGACTAATTGGACCTACTAGACATATGGCGAAGTAGACACCCAAAACCAAAACAATTTACATTTCACTCAATCCCACATAACTCATTTTCAAGGATCGATATGGCATGGATTGATAAAGGATTAAGCCATAAAATAAAAACCATAGAAATTGAACCGAATCATTGGGCAGACCACAATCAACTCCATATCACCTTCCTTGTAGAAATGAAAAGTTTCAGAAGATGAACTTTTAATACAAAATTAATCACAGACAAAAAATATATTGATCTGATTAAAAAAGAGACAGATTTTTTTCTAACAGTAAATAAAAAACAATCTACAAAGATACAAATAATTTGGGATACCCTCAAAGCATACATTAGAGGAATAACTATTTCATACACTGCAAAAAAACTAAAAGAAGAAAGGAAAGAATATAATTATAATTTAAATACAATTACAAAATTAGAAACATCATTACAACGGGATCCTCAAAATAAAAAAACCATATACTCCCTGATGGATGCTAGACATAAAATGAACATGACCCACCAACAGTAACATGCTAGAAAGATAAAACAAGCTAGACAAACCTACTTCGAATCAGCTAATAAGCCAAGCAGATGGCTAGCCCCAAAAAATAAAAAAAGCAGAAGTGAAAAAATAATCCATCAGTTTGTAGATAAGCAGGGTACATTACAATACACAGAAGGGGGGGAGATAATATATGATTACTACAATGGGTTATACACACAAGAACAGGTCAACATAACGAAAATAATGAGTTATTTATCGGAAAGCAACTCTTTGCTAATCAGTGATCAAGGTAGAATAACAATAAACAGTGAAATAACCATTCAGGAAGTACACACAAGCTCTTAATAATCAGAAGAATAATAAATCACCAGGCCCAGACGGCTTTCCGGGCGAATTTTATAAAAAGTTAAATCACATTTTTGAACCCGTACTATTAGAATTGTATAATGAAACGTTTCACCAAGCAGATATACCAGACACTTCGAGGAAATCTTACATAACAATTATCCCGAAGAATGAAACATAACGAGATAAAATACAAAATTATAGGCTATATCATTATTAAATGCAGATTATAAAATGCTAATGACAATCATGGCAGATAGATTAAAGAAAATTCTAAACAAAATTATTAACCAAGATCGAAATGGGTTTCTTCCACATCGTCAAATTAAAAACTACCAGAACAGTTCTAGACATTTTAGAATACTGTGATGTACACCCAGGCAAAAAAATAGCATTGGCGTCCTAGATGCACAAAAGGCCTTCGATAATGTTAATTAGCAATATCTCTTAAAATTAATCCAAAAATTAGACTTCGGAAACAATTTTATAAAGATTATGCAAAACATATATTCACAACAAGCCACTAGAGTGATGGTAAACAATGACTTTACAGAAAAATTCCATATAAACAAAGGGGTCCACCAAGGACACCCATTATCACCCCTACTTTTTATAACAACTCAAGAAATTTTATTAAACAGGATTAGAGGTAACAATGAGATACAGGGTATCAGAATTTTTTTTAAAAATATTAATATTTTTATTGATTTTTATAATATAAAACACACATATAACATATACATGTGCTCAGTGATCTTACCACCAGACAATCAATCATACCCCACCACCAGTTGGGGGTATTTCTTGTATGAATCATTTAAACCCAAGAGTGAAATATTTCTTTACATATTATAGAGTGATTCCAACTTGTTTCTTATAGCTTGGTCTCGGATCCTACTTGCCATATATCGTCTTACCTTGTCCCATCGCCCCATCAGCTGTTGCAAATCAGTTTCATTAATCAAATTCATCCTTTTATCCATAATCTTGAATTGAATGTGGTCCATCATATACCTATACCAATTTTGCATTGTCCATTTTGTCGCATCTTTCCACCCCAAGACTATTACCGCCTGAGCGCTTTCTATCGCTGCTTGTTTTATTTCTCTGTATTCTCCCATCTCACTACTTTTTACTAATACTGCCATTTCTTTAGTAATCGTCCATCTTATATTTAATATCCTATTAATATCCTCTTGCACTTTTTGCCAAAATTTCTGCACCACTGGGCATTCCCAGAGCATATGCATAAACACTCCTTTATCTTGGCACCCATGCCAACAGATACCTTTAACATTCTGCTGAAAGTGTGCAAGTTGAACGGGTGTGTAATACCACTTATGTAATATTTTCTTTCTTGAATAGATTCCAAACATTTCCAAAATAAACCATACAATCTTAAGTTTATAAATAGCACTAAGTCTTTCGTAAATCAATGTTAAGTTAAATTTGAATATGAAAATAGTTATTTATAATCACTATCTGATTTGATTTTATTCAAAGTTAATAAATTCTATGTTTTCAATCTGTGGAATCATAGAAGGCTACTAACTTTAGAAGGGTTCGACTTGCAAATTGGTTGGCATGCCTTCCTATGGGGAGAAAACTATAAAATATGCACCTACATTCAGCAATATTACATAAGGAAAAGCCTGTGGGATACATGGATAAAAATAAAAAAGCATCACTATCATAAAGTCCCCAAATGGATATCAGTAACAAAAGCAATCATATATCCGAATGTTTTAGATCCCAATAAATAGTAACATATGATCACTTTTTAGATTAATATGATGAGTTGATATCCAAACAAACGCTCAAGGAAAAAGGAATTAACCTTGATTAGTGGCACTACCTGCAGATGCAATCAAAATTCAAAGAGGATGAAACTAAATATTGGATTTCAAAAAAACCAGTAACCTGGGTAGGATCTTCTTAGGTACGGATGAAAAATTGATATCTAAATTATACAGCTTTCTCCTCCAATATGATATGATAGTGAAGAGGTAAAAGGCACAATGATTGCATAGGCCCAAAACTTTGGGTACTCAATAAATTTAATTGAATGGGGGAAAATTTAGAACATAAATTACAAACTAATGTTGGCAACATCTTATAAGGATAACCTGCATAAAATGTTTTATCGATGGCATCTTCCTCCGGCATGACTGGCCAGAATGTTTCCAAAACACTCACCAAACTGTTAGAAATGCAAAAAAAAAAAAAAAGGTATAGGAACTTACTATCACTTGTGGTGGATGTGTCCCAGAGTGAAAAACTTTTGGATAAAAATAAAAAATTGTCTTGAACAAATATCATCACAAACTATTCCACTAAACCCGGAGGTTTTTCTTTTGGGCATCTTTAGACAGAAGACTTATCTATTTTAAATTTTGTCAATAAAGTACTAGAGTGCGCGGAATTGACCAAAATGTCTTTGGAACTCCAAGGTAAGGATGAAACTGAATTCTATAAAACTTGGGACAGGTGGTAAAACTGGCTTAACCAAAATAACTATCTAAAACTGTAAAAACAATAAAACATGATTTAGCATAACATAAAAAACAATTAACCTCCTATTATCCCACACAGACTGGAAGAAATGACTGGAATTATGTAATTTTATAAACCAACTAATAAGTAGATGGATCTGAATAACTTACCCGTTTTTAAAAAAATAATCTTTATTGAGTATATACATATTAAAAGAAAAGAAAAAGAAAAGAAACAAAAACAGATAAATGAACATATAAACTTAAACAACATATAAAACATATTCAATTACAGTAGTGTTCTTTATATGCACATAGATATATTTAATTACTTATTATCAATTAAGGTTTTCTTTCACTACATGCATATATTTGAGTAACTTATCTGTTGTTGAATTTACATAAACGATAAAATGAAAATAATAATTGTGAAATATATACGGTTCCGGTGGCAGTAGAGTGAGGCGGCAGGAGAGCACGCTGCCATGGACTACGATAAAAAACATCTATTTAAATTGAAGCCAAGTACTTTCTTCAATCTCATTGGTGGGGGGGGGGGGGTCGTATTTCTCCAGGACTGAATTGGCTGACTCACTTGCTGCTACATGTTGTTCTGTTGGAGATATCTTTGAACTATCTTGTGGATTCGGAAAACGCGGAAGTAGCTCACTAAGAAATGGTGACTGTGCCTGCGTAGATCAGAGAATGGCTGCATAGCTGCGAGAGAAGCCATGAAGAATCCATGAGAGGGACAAGACAGAAGGAATAGGGGAACAACAGTGAGTGAGAAGTAGCGGAGGAGAAGGAGAAGGAGAGGAGAGAGTTAACTGCTATATTGTGGAGGACTTCAAGTGAAGCTGCAACCAGACAAGAATGCCAGACAGAGACCAGATTTCCTGATGCCGCTAGGTGAGAGCAGCTGGCATTGGGCTATTCTTCCTGTTGTTTAAACTGTTTAAACTGTTGTTTTGGTGGTGGAGAACATACAGAGCTGGCAACTGGCAGTGGTGCTGATTGCATGGATGGAGGGACTTGGAATTAAAAGATCCAACATCTGTTTGGTGAGAGCAGCCGGCAGACCCACAATTAAACTGGACCTCTTGCGGATAAGACTGGTGGCAGCAGTCATTGGAGGCAGAGCTGGACAATAGAATTATAAAGAATAATCTTGGCGAGTGAAGGATACAGGCAGGTGAGAGCTGCCAAAGACCTTGGAAACTACTGAGAGTAAAGACTATTTAGCCTTGGAGACTGATATCATCAGGAAATAAGGAGAAAGGCGAGACCACAAACAATTGGACTAATTTACTATCACAAATCATCATTAATTTAACATCACTAGATAGAGGTCGTTGAACTCTGAGCAACATGCTATTGACGTCCTCCAAAACTCTCTGGACCTTTGCTATTTTAATGAATCTCATTGTAGGTTACTGTAACGAACATAGTGAGCATGGAAAGAAGCCATTCAGACTGAGAGGATCTTTTAAGAACATTACCTCCCCACTTTGGTAAGGGAGAGGTTTTTATATTTTCTATATCTTGGACTTTATACTTTTAATGGATTTTTAAATAATCTTTTAAAACAACTTTTTAATTAATTTTAATTAATCTTAATTAATTTATGGGTGTTTTTTTAAGGGAGATTGAGTGGAATGGATTGGATGGGATGTATGAATGGGATGAATGATTGGGTGAGTGATTGGGTTGGGATGGGATGCATAAATGGGATGAATGATTGGATGAGTGTCTGGGGTGAGATGACCAGTTTGCCAGATGATGGAGGAGCCGGGAGGGTGGGGGGGGGTGTCAATCTCTGGAGAGGCAGAGGTCCTGACTATTCTGGTTTTGCTGGGAAGAGGCAGATATGGTGGGACCCATGGGGTAGGCCACACATGGAGAACAAGGCCTCGCTGCTTGAAAGTGATCCCTTGTTCTGGCCCATTGAGCCCGACCCAGGGTACTTGTGATAGGTGAAATCCAGACCCTGGACTCAGGTTGTTGCTGCTTAATGCCAGGTTGGTTGTTAACAAAGCTCTCCTCATCTGGGATCTACTTCTGGAGGAGTAGGCCGAACTGGTATGTGTTACTGAGACCTGGCTGGGCCCGGATGGAGGAGTTCCTCTCTCTGAGATGTGCCCAGCTGGGCTTCAGGTGTGACACCAGCCGCAACTCCAGGGAAGTTGGGGAGGAGTAGCTATTATAGCCAAAGAGACTCTTAACCTACGCAGGCTCACTGCTCCTGAGATACCAGGTTGTGAGTCTCTCTTTGTGAAGCTGGACCTAGGAGTTCAGGTGAGCTTGTTGCTCAAGTACCCGTCTCCAAGCTGCCCTGCCCCTGCTGCTCGAGGAAGTAGCCGGGCTGGCGATGGAGTGCCCAAAACTCATTGTTCTTGGGGACTTTAACACACCATTGTGCACTGGATCCTCTGAGCTGGCACAGGAGTTCATGGTTTCCATGGCAACCATGGACCTGACTCAAAAAAAGCCTGGTGGTCACTGCAGAGCTGTTGTAAGTGGGATTTGCTTCTCAGTCATGGAAACACCAACAGACTGTGGTAACAAACCTGTCTCCCACCCCTGCATTTCCCCCTCCTGGGAAATGCTTTGCTGAGAAACAGGATTCTCAGGAGCGTAAGAGAGGATTATTATTATTATTATTATTTATTAGATTTGTATGCCGCCCCTCTCTAAGGACTCGGAGCGGCTTCCAACAAACAATACAATCTACAAATCCAATATTAAAACAAAACATATTACAAAACCCTTATTAAAAACAATCACACAACTCAAAAAACCATGCATAAAATGGGACAGTCGGGGGAATCAATTTTGCTATGCCTGGCGACATAGGTGGGTTTTTAAGAGTTTGCGGAAGGCAAGGAAGGTGGGGGCAGTCCTAATCTCCGGGGGAGCTGATTCCAGAGGGCCAGGGCCGCCACAGAGAAGGCTTTTCCCCTGGGTCCCGCCAATAGACATTTTTTTGTTAACGGAACCCGGAGAAGGCCGACTCTGTGGGACCTAATCGGTTGGTGGGATTCATGCGGCAAAAGGCGGTCTCGAAGGTATTCTGGTCCAATGCCCTGTAGGGCTTTATAGGTCAAAACCAACACTTTGAATTGTGACCGGTAACTGATAGGCAGCCAGTGCAGGCTGCGGAGTGCTGGTGTAACATGGGTAGGTCAAGCCTTGAGGTGATGAGGGCATGAGTGACTGTGAGCAGTGACCCCAGGTCCAAATAGGGCTGCAACTGATGCACCAGGTGAACCTGGGCAAACGTCCCCCTTGCCATAGCCGAAAGATGATGTTCTAATATCAGCTGTGGATCGAGGAGGATGCACAAGTTGCGGACCCTCTCTGAGGGGTTCAATACTTCCCCCCTCCAGGGTAATGAACGGATAGATGGAATTGTCCTTGGGAGGCAAAACCCACAGCTACTCCGTCTTGTCGGGGTTGAGTTTGAGCCTGTTGACACTCATCCAGACACAAACAGCCTCCAGGCACAAGCACATCATTTCCACTGCTTCGCTGATTGGACATAGGGTGGAGATGTATAACTGGGTATCATCAGCATACTGATGATACCTCACGCCATGCCTTTGTATGATCTCACCCAGCGGTTTCATGTAGATATTGAATAGCAGGGGGGAGAGGACCGACCCCTGAGGCACCCTGTAAGGGAGAAACCTCAAGGTCGACCTCTGACCCCCCACTAACACCAACTGCGACTGACTGGAGAGGTAGGAGGAGAACCACTGCAGGACAGTGCCTCCCACTCCTAACCCCTCCAGCCAGCGCAGAAGGATACCATGGTCGATGGTATCGAAAGCCACTGAGAGGTCAAGAAGCACTAGGACAGAGGATAAACCCCTGTCCCAGGCCCGCCAAAGATCATCCATCAGCGTAACCAAAACAGTTTCCGTGCAGTAGCTGGGCCTGAACCCTGACTGTTGAGGGCCTAGATAATCGGCTTCTTCCAAGGACCGCTGGAGCTGGAGCGTCACCACCTTCTCAACAACCTTCCCCATAAAGGGAAGGTTGGAGACTGGACGATACTTATTAAGCACGGCTGGGTCTAGGGAAGGCTTCTTGGGGAGGGGGCGCACGAGTACCTCCTTGTACGGAGCCAGGAAGGACCCCCCCTCAAAGAAGCGTTGACAATCTCCTGGACCCAGCTCCGTGTCACCTCTCTGCTGGCCTAAACCAGCCAAGAGGGACACTGATCCAGTAAACAGGTGGCAGAACTCACAGCTCCAATGGCCTTGTCCACTTTGTCAGGTGTCACCAGGTCAAACTCCTCCCAGACAGGTGGACAAGGATGGGCCCCAGTCACCTCGACTGACTCGTTGTCAGCTGACTCTGCTATCCAATTGGAGTCAAGGTCCATCTGGATACGAGCGATTTTATCAGCGAAAATGTGTTAAAATCCTCAGCACTTCTCTGCAAGGGCTCCACAACTCTCCCATGGTTAAGAAGGGAGCGAGTCACCCTAAACAGAGCGGCCGGATGAGATTCCACTGATGCAATCAAGGCGGCATGATACACGCATCTTGCCGCCTTGAGCGCCACTTTGTAAGTCTTAATATGAGCTCTTACAAGTGTTCGATCGGACTTGGGCTTACTTTTCCTCCACCGCTTCTCTAGACGGCTCTTTTGTGTTTCAACTCCTGGAGTTCCTCGGTAAACCAAGGAGCTCTCTGGGGTCTAGTGCCGCAGAGAGGTCGCAACGGCGCGATCTGGTCAAGAACCTCCATTGCAGCCCTGTTCCAGGGCACGGCAAGAGACTCTGCCGAACTGTGGACGAGGGAATCTGGTAGAACCCCAAGCGCCCTCTGAAAGCCCTCTGGGTCCATTAGGCGTCTGGGGTGGAACCAGCTAATCAGTTCTGCCTCCCTGCTTTTCTGATAGGGAGCCTTGATAGGGGCCTTTTTTCTCCCCATACCCACCTTCCCTGCCCTCTCCCTTCCCCTCCCCCCCTCCCACTCCCTACCTGTACCACCATCTGTTTTACCATTTCTTCAAATTGGACCTGGGACTGGAATATAAATCCTTGAGCTGGGCCATGCTGTACCTCCTCCACTCTGGTGAAATTGGCTGGGTCTCCTCTGTGGCCTCCATATCTTATTCACTTCGGTTGGTGTGGTTTGGTCTTTCACAAAATGAGTTGGTGCAAAGGACAATCCTGGGAAAATGGACCAAATCTGTGAGGTGGGGGAGGACGATCCATGGCTCACTCAAAATCCTCTATAGTGGCCTAATCAGGCTCCCTTTGCTTCATAGGCCTACTGTGTGAGGGAGGCCTAGTCCTTAAAGGCCCATTGTGTGAGGGAGCATGCTGAAAGACCTCTGTACTGGTCTACTCTGGGCTCCCTTCATTGCCTACTGTTGTACCGGCTTAATCAGACTCCCCTTCCACTCCCACGATATCATGAAAAATAACCACTCTAAGGCATTGCACTTGCTCTCGTTAAAGGTCCAGGCTTTCCAGAGTTATGCTGGAACACACACACACACACACACACACACACACACACGGGGTGTCTTACTCCTACAGTGTTTGTCTCTGGAGGGTAGGTAAGTCATCTGTGTACCAAGTTTGGTTCAAATTGCTCAAGGCGTTCCATAGTTATGCTGGAACATACCGTATTTTTCCCAAGTACAAGATGCACCGGAGTATAAGATACACCTTAATTTGGGGGAGGAAAATAGGGGGGGAATCTACCTACCAGGTATTCATCTAGCTAGCATCCTTAGTCTGGTTAGCTTCACATTATTTTATATTTTAGGTTGAATGTGTATGACTGCATAGTTAGGGGTTTTATTATGATATTAATGCCTTCTTAAATTGATTTAATTTTTATTATTAGATTTGTAATGTATTGTATTACTGTTATGCTGTGAGCCGCCCCGAGTCTTCGGAGGGGGCGGCATACAAATCTAATAAACTAAACTATAACTATAACTATCCCTTGATTAGGACTGAAAAAAATCTTTAGAGGGAGTAGCAATGAAAACAAGCATGTATAAACTTAGGGCTTCTTCGGAGTAACAATGAAAAAATCCTACAGGTCAGGAAGATAATTAGCACTTCTTTAGGGCTGAGGGAAAACAGCTTTGAAAAAAGCTACATTTGGAGTATAAGACGCACCTAAATTTTCAGCCTCTTTTTGTGACCTTTTTTTTTCTCTGAAAAATATGGTACATCCATCCATCCATCCTTTTTTATATATATATACATATTTATTTATTTATTTATTTATTACTTACTTACTTACTTACTTACTTACTTACTTACTTACTTACTTACTTACTGATTTGATTTGATTTGATTTGATTTGATTTGTATGCCGCCCCTCTCCAGAGACTCGGGGCGGCTAACAGCGACAATAAAACAGTGTACAATAGTAATTTGGTATTGATGATTAAAAATCAATTAATATAAAAACCAAACATACATACATACATATACATGTACATATACATACACACACACACACACACATACATAAGAAATAAGATTTATTTCTTTATATAGAATATATAAAGAATATATTCTCTATATATAATGTTTAAATAGATGTAACCGAGAATGTAAATGGATCTCTATATGTCAGACTGTGGAGTCACTTACTGCTTTCTTACTGAGATTCTTGTCAAGAGTACTATAGACCAACATTGATTACATTTTATAGTGTGCATTTTATATTTCTAAGAATGTATTTAGAAGTTTAGTTGACAAAGATTAGTTCTGCTTTAACTGTTCAGAATCCTTGAGTACTCCTTTGTATTTTTTTCAAAAAATTAAAATTTGGCAAACCAAATTGACTTCCTTAATAGAACAGTTTTAAACAATGTAATCTTTTTACTTCTGTTTTGTAGGGGATAGTTATTGGAACTGGTGAAAATTCTGAATTTGGTGAGGTTTTCAAAATGATGCAAGCAGAAGAAGTAAGTAACATTTCACAAATAATATTAAAATAAACACTAGCTAATATAAACCTTGACTAGTTTTCAATTTATCACCATTCATTCAGTTACTGTTAGAAGTTAGAATATTATTGAATAAAAGTATTTACAATTTATGCTTGAAGTTATGCATGTTTCAATGCCCTTGCAGTCAGATTAGCAAAATTTGGCCCTACCCACACTTATGACTGTAAGGCGCTTCATCTTATCCTCCATCTATCTTTGCTCTTTTGGGTAGCTGTGCAGTCTATCACTTACCTCAGCTGCTCCTGCTAACTTATCTCCCAGCTGATCTTTACCATCTTTTACTCCTGCTGATGGTCCAGGATCTGAGTGCTGGGTGAGGATGCAGTCCTGGGATGCATGCATTGAGGGCAGAGAACATTTCCTTGGCAAAGGTAAATGCTGTGTGAACTGCAGAGAGTACACTGTACTCCTGGAAGTCTACAATCTTTCCCTTTCTTCCAAATCAATCCCAATAATGCATCCCAAAGAGTCTCCACTTTTGCCCAGGAAACCACAACTGGCTCTCCCCATTTTCACTATGTGCATCCTGGGGTTACCTTGCCAAGCACTTGAATCCCCCGCTACCAGCAAGAGGAGGAAAATAGCAACTGTGGGCAGCAGTGACAGGGAGAAGCAGACGTGGCAGGACACACATAGGAGAGGAATAGGAGAGTGAGGGGAATTGAAGTGAAGACAAGCATAGTAGGGCAGAAGAAGCACAAAATGCTTGCCTAATAACAGCACTGTCTTGGCCTAAGGACCACAACTAGGACTACTGGATCTGCAAAACTGACTAGTCACATGGTGATTCACCTAATGACTGCATTGCTTACTGATGAAAATTCCAGTCCCAATTGAGGCCATAATTTGAAATGTTCCTCTCCTCTGAATAATTTATTTTTATAATTTTTTCTTTCATATCTCTCAGGTGTAAGCTTTTCTAAAGAATTTTTAAAAATGGTTTAATCCTTTAATTTTAGCATGATTTCAGTAAATGTGAAACAACTGCAAATTCAATAAATCAGTGAGTTTAATAATATTTTTTTTTAAATGAAGGCACCAAAGACACCTTTGCAGAGAAGCATGGATCTGCTAGGAAAGCAGCTTTCCTTGTATTCTTTTGGTATAATTGGTAAGGAATCAGTTAAATTAATGATTGTAAATGTTTGGGACACATTGTGGGAAAGGATATTAATATCAGTATAAAGATTGATGTTTATAAGTTCTGCTTATTTTTATAGGAATAATTATGTTAGTTGGTTGGTTGCAAGGGAAACATATCCTTGACATGTTTACTATTGGTGTCAGGTAAGATTCTTATTCTATATCCACTACATTGTATAAAAAACAAATTTAATTTCCTTAAAAAATCATGAAATATAGAACTTAAATTCAGGACTGCCATGTATTGAATAGATTGTGTCTCTGCAAATGGGAGAGGGGGATCCCAATTTTGCATGTACTGTAGATTGTCAAACTCTAAGCTTGCTGTGATGCAGAGAAAAGAGTTTTGGAAATAGTGGTAATCTCAAGAAACATTTCAGAGTTAGGCAGTGCTACTTGAATTAATTTTGGATTAACAATATGCTTCTGCTTTAGAAACCTCAAATTTCTAATAACTCTTTGAATGCAGTTATCATGAAATTTGTCAACACTGTTTTAGCTTAAGTCATTTTTTTGCATTTAATATTGACATATAGCTTAATTAACACATCCTTTCAATACTGCAGTTTAGCTGTTGCTGCCATCCCGGAAGGTCTTCCAATTGTTGTAACGGTAACATTGGCTCTTGGTGTCATGAGAATGGTTAAGAAACAGGCCATTGTGAAAAAACTGCCAATTGTTGAAACATTAGGTAAGATTAACTATAATAGGCAAATTAACTATAATAGGCAAATTATAAAAATAAACCCTTGTTATTTCTGGAATAGCAACTGATTTCTATATATGCTGGTAAATATTTTTACTGTGCAAGAAATGCAAGAAATAATCTGCGGCCAGTTGAAATGGCAGACTTAAACTCAAATTGTTATATATTGATAAGGCCTTGTTTTTGGAAGAGCAAACACAACATATTTCCGGAGTATAAGACGCACCTTAGTTTTGGCAGAGGAAAATAGGGAAAAAATAATCTGATGACCAGGTAATTCATCTGGCTAGTCCTTAGTCTGGTCAGCTTCAGCACATTAGTTTGCTGGTTATGAGTACATGTGCTTGCTTTTTATACCCTGGTTCGGGATAAAAAACAGTTTCAAAAACACTTATCTCTCTCTTTAGAGAAAGAAACAATGAGAAAAGCAGGCAAAGGGAAGATTGGTTGCTATCAAAGCACAGAAGATCGTTTCATTTATTAGCAAAAAAGGATCAGCTGATTGTTGGAGAGAGCAGCAATGAAAGAAGCAGGCAAAGTGAAGGTCGCTTTGCTAGCAAAGCATGGAAGATTGCAATAGCATTTTGTTTGGGCAAAAAAAAAGCTTAGTAAAAGCTACATTTGGAGTACAGTGGTACCTCTACATAAGAACACCTCTACTTAACAACTTTTCTAAATAAGAACTGTGTGTTCAAGATATTTTTGCCTCTTCTTAAGAACCATTTTTTACTTAAGAACCGAAGCCTGGAAAAATTTCCCAGGAAATTTGAGAGCAGCACAAAGGCCTGGCTAGTTTGCTGCCATTCCCCCTTTAATCCCGGCCATATCAGGCTTTTCTGGGCTGCCAGAAGAGCCTTTCGGTGGCGCTTAAGGAGGCTTTGGCAATCCAGAGAGAACAAAACATTTTCATTTCTTTGGGTGCAGGAGAGGGAATAAATCTCTGCCAGCACCCAGAGAAAAGAAACGCTTCCTTCGCTCTGGTCAGCCCAGAGCAAACGGAGCATTTTCCTTTCTCTGGGCACTTGGAGAGGGAATAAATTACTTCACTGTGGTGACTCCCTCGCGCTACCTAAGTTAAAGTTTTGGATTTTTTTGATTCTCCTCACCTCACCTTCTTCCTTCAGCAGCGACTGTCCTCCTTCTCTTCCTCCTCCTCCTCCCACCCAAATTCCACGCTTTTATTTATTTCCTAATGGATTTGCATGCATTATTTGCTTTTACATTGATTCCTATGGGAAAAATTGCTTATACTTACAAACTTTTCTACTTAAGAACCTGATCACAGAACGAATTAAGTACCTACCCAGATAGAAAACCTGTCCAACTTTAGAATAGCAATGAAAATTCTACTATATTTGCATGATTAGAGTTGTGGAACCTTTCTTTAGGATATATATTTAGCCCCTTCTTTTACACTCTTTTAATTGGGACAGCAGTTCTAAAATCAAAGCATTAGATTGAATGACTGTATGTTATTAAGGGAATATTTGTTTTAACATCTGAAGTTTTTAAATAGACAAAATGTTTGATCTAGTGTAAAAGAATTCGATTTGTTTATCTGGAGAAAACTTTATGACCCCACATTTATTTGCCTTAACCAAACTCAAAAATCAGGAATAAATTTGGACCTAAGAACCTTTTGGCTGCTTAGAGTGAGTTATTAGATCTGACCCCAATCCAAAGTTCTGCTCCAAAGGTAACCATCCAAGTGATGGGGAGGAGCCACTAAAAGAACTAGAAATACAGTGGTACCTCTACTTAAGAACTTAATTCGTTCCGTGACCAGGTTCTTAAGTAGAAATGTTCTTAAGTAGAAGCTATTTTTCCCATAGGAATCAGTGTAAAAGCAAATTATGCTTGCAAACCCATTAGGAAAGAAATAAAAGCTCAGAATTTAGGTGGGAGGAGGAGGAGGAGGACAGTTGCTGCCGAAGGAAGAAGGTGAGGCAAGTGCCCGCTTTTGCCTTTCCGCACCCAGATGATCCGGGAGGCAACCTCACGTCAGGTGTATGGGAGGCAATGCAAGGAAATCACCGCCAATCGTCCAGAGAAATGAACATGCTTTGTTCGCTCTGGACTGCCAAAGCCTCCTTAAGTGCCCCCGAAAGGCCCAGAAAAGCCTGAGATGGCAGGGATTAAATGCAGAATGGCAGGAAACTGGCTGGGCCTTCGTGCAGCTCTCAAATTTCCTGGGAAATTTTTCCAGGCTTGGGTTCTTAAGTAGAAAATAATTCTTAACTAGAGACAAAAAAATCTTGAGCACCTGGTTCCTATCTAGAAAAGTTCTTAAGTAGAGGTGTATCTTTCTTCATATTTGGATAATGATAGTCTTCATCTTCCTAAACGGAAAAGGCAAATGGTAACAGTCGCAGAGCAGCACTTGCAGATTCTTCATCCAGAGCACCTGCAAGTGCTGATTAGCCTGGCCATTCCAATTCTTCCTCTGTGCAAAGGTGCAGAATGGTGGAACCAACTGCCCTTGTAGTTGTTGCCGTTGGAATGTGAAAAGGATAACTCCAGCATGAATTATGCTAATACTTTACTGAACTATCTTAGACCCTGGAGTAGGTTTCTGACATGGCTTTGCCATAGATTATGGGACTTTTCTAATCCCTGGTCTAAGCAAGAGTTCTTTCTATTATTTTAGATTCTTGATAGAAATTTTGCTCCTATATTTCATTACATTATCAAATCGGATAAATAATGAACTGATGATATTGTTTATGCTTTTCAGGATGTTGCAATGTAATTTGTTCAGATAAAACTGGTACACTGACAAAAAATGAAATGACTGTTACTCATATATTCACAGCAGATGGACTACATGCTGAGGTATGTAAGCATCAGTGACAGAGATGCTAAAGTATAATGGTTCTGAAATCTTTTTCCTAGAGATTGGCTGTTATTAGAGAAATTAGCTTCTGTAATTATTTGGGATTTTTCAGTCTTGGCAATTAAAATATTTGGAATTACAACATATTGCCTAGGGAATTCTGGGAATTAGTACATTTATCAATTGCCAAAGTTGAGAAACTTGGACTATTGGACAGTTGTTTCAAAAATATATATTTATACATGAAGTCCTTGTTTGTCATTGAACCTGGAATTATATTTGCAAGTTGTTGCAATTGTAAGTTGAAGCATCGTATAGCTGGACACAATCTTTCAACATGATTTGCTTTGGTTGTTAAGTAAATGCTGCTGTCATTAAATGAAACAATTTTCTCATTGGCATTTTTTTGCTGAAAACTAGAAGTAAGCACTGTATTTCACTAGTTAAATGGCCTAGACTTTGGTATTTAAACATAAATTTTAAAAAAACATTTCTATTTTATTGTGTTTTACCATTCTCCAGAGAGACGGAGACAGCAGTCAGTGGGTTGACCTCGTCCGTCAACCAATCAGAACTGAGCCCATACTATAAAAGCTTGTAGTCTATCAATGCCTCCACTTTTTCGCTCAGTCCCCAACAGTGCAGGACGTGTGGTTCAACCTAGCTTAATGCTGTCTCCTTCCTCTCTCTCCCTTCATTGCAATTGCCAGTTTCCTGTATCCCAGGTATTTTTAAAAAAAGAATCTTTTTCTCCCCTTTATCCGCTGTCGCGGGGCTATTCAGGGGCAAGAGGAGGTTCTTCCTTCTGTGCTCTCCCCCCCCCCCGGGCCAGCCAGCCTCTTCTTTGCTGCCTTTTAACCTTAATACAAGCCAAAGCCGGGCAGGGATGCCTTTATTCCCCATGCTTTTCTAAGTCACTCCCTGACAGCCTCTCTTCCTGGTGAATGGAGTCACTGAAGCGGGAATCCTCCTGGTAACCTAATTTCGGCTTCTTTTCTCAGCGCATGACTTTAATTAATTGCTTCCTTCCCGCCTGCCAGCTAATCGGCTCAGGGGGCAACTCGGTTCTCCGGCAGTTTGTTTTTACTGAATAATTATCGGCTGTGCTTTCTTTGGCTTTCGGCAGGGTGCTCCCACCACTGCCAGAGCCTGGGCCCTTAGTGGTAATCAGCGGTAGCCAAAATTACTAGTAATTCAAATACAGTAATACCTCATCTTAATTGGTTCCAGGACGAGGTTCGTAAGGTGAAAAGTTCATAAGATGAAACAATGTTTCCCATAGGAATAAATGGAAAAGCGAATAATGCATGCAAACCCTAAACTCACCTCTTTTGCCTCATTACCACCGGCATTTGGATCCTTGTTTGGGGGCGGGTGGAGAAGGGTGGAGACAGGGGGGGGCCTTGTGGGTGGGTTGACACGTGGGGGAAGCTGCCTTCCACAAAGACCGAAAAGTCCACAGTTACTGTCCGGCTGCAATGACCAGAAGGGAAGGGAGGGAAACGCATGGGCCATTTGCATGTGCATCTTCTACGATTTTTCATGCCTGGGAGGCCCTACTGGGGTTCTAGGATTGTCTTGCGGGAGTCCGGCAGCGGCTTCGGATTTGGTCCAATTTCCCCCCTCTAGCAGGGCAGAGTGGGAGGCCGGCACCCAGAAGACTCATTTATGCCACCAGGCATGGGGGAGTTAAGATATTCCTTCCCCCTAGGCCATTACAAGTTATGCATGGTATGTTTGTGTGTATGTTTGGTTTTATTATAAGGGTTTTTAGTTGTTTTATTAATTGGATTTCTACATGCTGTTTTTATCATTGTTGTTAGCCGCCCCGAGTCTGCGGAGAGGGGCGGAATACAAATCCAATAAATAAATAAATAAATAAATAAATAAATAAATAAATAAGTGAGGCCGGGAAGCCTCAGCATGTCCTGCAAATGCTAGAGGGGAGGATTTACATCAAAGGCTGTGGAAATGACCTACGGATCGTATTCTGCAGTTTTGCAGCCGGGCCAGAGACCGGCCAGCAGACGCTGCTCCAATTCCGTCTGCGCCCGGTAAGCAGTGAACTCTACCTAGGGTTCTAAACGGCGGCGATCCAAAGGAGGCAAAAGCGCCCAAATGTTGGAGTGGCTGTTTCCAAAGGTTGGGGAAGCCCTTGCCGGATTCGCGCTGCCGCCGCCCACCCTATTCATAATTTCAAGCAGAAATCTCTCTCTCTCTCTCCTTCATCCCTCTCCCTCCCCCCTCTCTCTCCCTCCTTCCCTCTCTCTCTCCCTCCCTTCTTCCCTGCCTCTCTCCCCCTCCTCTTAATAGACCCTCCGTAGGGGATTTGGAGTTTACCCGGGCTGTTCCATATTCCTACTCCCGGGAAAGCTGGGTTCTGTCCTGCGATGCCCTACAGGGGCACCAACTGCCCTCCTGCCCTGCCCTGGGGAAGGTGCACTCGGGTGCCGTGCAGGAGCTGTGCCTGGTACCGTTTCTGAGCTTGGGAAGACTCTTCAACCAGGAGGCAGCAGAGGAAGAGGAGGAGAAGAAGGAAGAGGAGGCGCGGCTCTGCTTCGGGTCCTGCCTGCCTTTCTCCTCTCCCATGGCCGGGCCAGCCACACCTCTGCCCAACCTCCCTCCTTTCTCCTCCTCTTCCTCCTCCTCTCGTCTCCCATCTCCTAACCGGCCGACAGCTCCCCGGCGTTCGCCTTCCTCCACCGCCACCAGCGCCCAGCTCCTCCTCCTCTTCTCACTTCTTTACAAGATGATAGCCGGGTGGCGGCACAGAGACTACGGGGGGGAGGGCGTGTGTGGAAGAGGTCCGCGGGAGAACTGGGGGGAGTTGTGGCCACTGCCCCATGGAAGGACTCGACTGGGAAGCTCCCAAAGGTGGTCTTTGTGCGCCCCCCGGGAGAGGAAGCAGCAGGCGTGGGTTGGGGTCTTTCCCCTCAGGACAAAGGTGGTGGTTGCAGGGTGGCTTTGCTGCAGGCGGGTGTCTAGCCACCGTAGCTGGCCCCGGTTCTCCCATGGACCTCTTCCACACATCCCGACTCCCCCAGCCTCCGCACTTTTCTTTTGGTTTCTGGATGGACAGGAGGAGCTAAGCGGCCGAAGACCTTCAATGTAAAAGGAATCAATGTAAAAGCGCAGAGGCTGGGGGAGTCGGGGTGTATGGAAGAGCTCGCCATCCCCGGGGCAGGACAGGACGGCGGCTGGTGCCCCTGGAGGGCTTCGCAGGATAGAACCCAGCTTTTCGCTTCTGTGCGACAAGGTCTTTGGGCACCTGGAAGAGAAAGCACACTGCCATCACGGTGTCCTGAGCAACACGGAGCCTTCACAGAAGCGGCAGGAGCTTCAGTGGAGCCCAGGGGTTTCCCGGCAGCTACCTGTCAGCCTAAGCTTTCGTCGCCTGCAAAGAAGCTATGGAACAGAGCAAACAATTCAACAACGGCCGCTCCCTGCGGGGAAGGAGAGCTTCGCCCTCCACTTTCCTGAAGGCGTTTGCTTTTTTACATGGCTTCTTCTCAGGCGACGAAAGCTTAGGCTGACAGGTAGCTGCTGGCGACTGGGCATCCCTTGGCGGAGCACTGGCTTCCTCCACTGGTGATGGGAAAAGGCTGAACTGCCCCACTCCTGGTTTTGTGCAAGTCTCCGGGAAGGGCCATTTTACCTTTCCGCTCCTGGCTTGGTTCAGCCACGGCTGCCCTTGCCGGTGGGCTGGCAGCGTCTCCGGCCACTTAGCTCCTCCTGCCCATCCAGAAGCTGAAAGTTCCACCCTTCCCCACACCCAGCTTTGTCCCCTCGTGGGCCTCTGGCAGGAGGGGGCAGCGGGCGATGGATGACCGGGGCTCCCCACAGACACATTTTGTCGCCACTTTCTCAGCTCACCTCTGTCCCTATCTGTTCGCCTCCACTTTGTCCACCAGCCTCCACGCTTTTCTTCGGCTTCTGGGTGGACAGGAGGAGCTAAGCGGCTGGAGACCTTCAATGTAAAAAGAATCAATGTAAAAGCGTGGAGGCTGAGGGAGTCAGGGTGGTTCCCCCCAGTTATCCTGTGGACCTCCTCCACACACCCCAAGTTCCCCAGCCTCCGTGCTTTTCTTTCGGCTTCTGGATGGACAGCAGGAGCTAAGCAGCCAGAGACCTTCAATGTAAAAGGAATCAATGTAAAAGTACGGAAGCTGGGAAAGTCGGGGTGGCTCCCCCCAGTTATCCTGTGGACCTCTTCCACATACCCTGACTCCCCCAGCCTCCGCGTAAAATAAGAGAATAAGAGAAAGAGAGTCAAAAATATCCTTAAGATGTGTTTTCAATGTAAATAGTTTCAAAAACAAAGTGGAAGGAAAAAAAGCTTTTTAAGTTCTTTTTAAGTCTTGGAGTCCTTGGCCTATAATGTTTATTCAGTCCTCAATCCTCAGCCTCGCAACCGCTCCCAATCCACAAAAGAAAAAAAAAAGTCCAGAAAAATTAACGACAGTCCACTGATCCACCAAAAATATAAAAGAGGAAAAAGAAAGTACAAGTTTATCTTCTATTTGTAATCCAAATTAGGAATTCTATTTATGTGTAGGTTCGTTATAGAAAGTATTTTAATCCATACGTTGCAATTTCTTGGAAAATAGTCCACTTAAAAGTTCTTCAAAGCCTCATAAAAATCCATTTTTAAAATCAAAGTAATTTATGTTATCAGGGTTCAATCAAAAATTTTCGATATCCAATGTTTATAATTAAGGTTCATTTTTAAAAGAGAAAACAAGTAGACAACGAAACAAAGAAAAATAGATCTGGTTGTAGCTTAACTTTTGCGCAAGGATTTGATTCTTAAAAGTAAAACTTTTCTTTGTTCGCCTTTTTAAATTCAAGTTCTTTCACTTTTCAAAGAATCAGATTCCAAAATGTTACCTTATTCTGTGCTCTGTATCTTTCTTTTTGTAGATCTTTATTTCTTTTGACTTCTATTTAAGTCTTTGGCTTCCTCCTCCATGCGTGAGTCGCTATCGCCACGTCCCTGCCTAAGTTGGGATGCAGTTCTTCATTGCTGCAGCTGCAGGGTTTTCCTTACCCTTCGGGGCAGTGGCGTTCTGTCCCTCGGGATCCAGGAAACCCCCTGTTCTGGAACGAGCCCTCCGAGCTCGTCCGGAGCGCAATGGGCACCATATAGCATGAAAAAGAGAAGAACAGGGACAGAGCACTATCCCCGTCCTCCCAGCGCGACTCGATCCTACACTCCAGGGATTTGCAATGGTTCCTCCTACCCAACACCCTTAAACGCCAAGTAGCAGCCTTGTCTTTAGTAATGGCCTGTGCAGACCTTTCTCCCTTGTCCCCTAATTAAGAAACTTTTGAGGGGTGCCTCCCTATGCAGCCCTCCAATAGTCCACCACTTTCCAACCTGGAACCTGACCAAGGTCCTGGACTCCTTAACTAAATCCTCCTACGAGCCGCTCCAGGATTGTTCCACCCGCCATCTTACCCAGAAGGTGGCTTTCCTGATGGCCATTACTTCGGCCAGAAGAATCTCTGAAATGGCTGCACTCTCAACTTGTAAGGACCTCTGTCTCTTTTTACCAGACAAAGTAGTACTCAGATCCCTCCTTCCTTCCCAAGGTTAATTCCTGGTACCATAGTTCCCAAGCGCTCACCCTTCCCTTCCCTTTCTTTTGTTCCCGACCTGTCCATCTCTTGGAACGGAAGTTGCACACCTTGGATGTCAAACATGCCATCTTTTCATTTCCTATCTCCCTGACTCTGTGGGTAAGAACAGGGGTGGGCAATTAATTTTGCCAGGAGGCTGTTGTAAAATGGAATGTCTGCAACTGTCATTTCTTCCTAGTGTATAGTGTGGGGGTGGAGATTTGGTTTGAATGTAGCAAATAGATTGGGTGATTATGTTTCAGTGATCTGATTGGTTGGTGTAATCATAATTATTAGAAGGATTGACATGGTGATTTTATGAAGTGTTTTTTGTTTAAGGCTGGTTTCCAAATTTCAAAAGTCCAAAATCATAATTATTAGAAGGATTGAATGGTGATTTTTATGAAGTGTTTTTTTTGTTTAAGGCTGGTTTTCTTATGAGGATATGTTCACGTCTATTTTTTGTACTATATATCTTGGCTTTCTCACCTGTTCATTATCAATCATATACGACTGTTGACCACACTGTGAGCCCCTGCATTGTCCTTCACGAAAAAGCGGAGGGATTGACAGACTACAAGCTTTTATAGTATGGGCTCAGTTCTGATTAGTTGATGGATGAGGTCAACCCACTGACTGGTGTCTCCACCTCCATCTGAGAATTACCGTTCAGGTAAGGAAAAAACAACGGTTAAATCTATTTGAAATGTTAATACATATTTCTAGTCCATGTATGATATTTATTTATTTATTCATTGGACTTGTATGCTGCCCCTCTCTGTGGACTCGGGGTGGCTCACAACATATCAATGACCAAACAGTATACAATAATACAGCTAGATTCAATTAATATAAACTGTTAATTAAAACATTATAAAGCTGCTAAACATTAAAATTATTTATACAATTACAACCATAAGTATATTAAACATTGAATAGCCAGAGGCTGGGAGCTGATGCTCCATGCCTGACGGCATAAATACGTTTTCAGGTTCTTACGAAAGGCAAGGAGGGTGGGGGCTGTACAAATCTCCGGGGGGAGCTGATTCCAGAGGGCCAGGGGGCCCACAGAAAAGGCTCTTCTCCTGGGCTCCACCAAATGACATTGTCTAGTTGACGGGACCTGGAGAAGGCTGACTCTTTGGGACCTAACCGGATGCTGAGATTCAAGCGGCAGAAGGTGGTCCCGTAAATAATCTGGCCCAATGCCATGTAGGGCTTTATAGGTCATGACCGCCACTTTGAATTGTGCCTGGAAACTAATTGGCAGCCAATGCAAACCTCAGAGTGTTGGAGAGATATGTGCATGTCTGTGCAAGCCAAGTTTTAAATCCGTTAAGTCTGTTTGCAGGTGTTACCTTGCTCTTTTCTTGATTTTAAACATTACAATTTGAATATTTTTCACAAGGTTTTAATATAATGCCGGGGCTTTATATGTCCAATGCCATATAGGGCTTTATAGATCATAACCAACACTTTGAAACCAATTGGCAGCCAATGCAGTCCGCAGAGTGCTGAAGAAACATGGGCATACCTTGAAAGCCCCTTGACTGCTCGTGCGGCTGCATTCTGCACAATTTGTAGTTTCCAAACACTTTTTAGAAGTAGCCCCATGTAGAAAGCATTGCAATAATCGAATCTCGAGGTGATAAGGGCATGAGCGACTGTGAGTAGAAACTCCCTGTCCAAATAGGGCCACAACTGGTGCACCAGGCAAACTGGGCAAATGCCCCCTCACCACAGCTGAAAGATGATGTTCCAGTGTAATCAAAGCAGTTTCCATGCTGTATCTGGGCATGAATCCTGACTGCTGAGGGCTTAGATAATTGGCTTTATCCAAGGGCTGTTGAAGCTGGAGCGACACTGTTAGTATACTATACGTAATTATGTTGAGTGTTGCAATACAGAAGCTAACAATGTAAGTTTAAGACTGTACCTTTAAGAGACATTTGCTGGTTGGTATAAGAGAGAGCCAACAATGTTCCTCTTGGGGGAGCTTAGACTAGAGAGATTTATATTTGCTGTGTGTATATTTTGCTATGTGCGATAATCTGGTTTGTAAACCAATATTAGAATTATATGTGTATGATATTGGACTGTGTAACTACTATTGTTTATTTGTCTCTATGTATATAATAATATTGTTCTATTTTGTACTAAGTCTGATTCATTGACTGACTAACCCACATTGCTACATTAACTTAAACTTAAAGTTTGTTGAAGGTTTATTATATTACCTAGACCAGGGGTAGGGAAAGTCGGCTCTTCTATGACTTGTGGACTTCAACTCCCATAATTCCCAAGGTAGCATCATGGGCTTAGGAATTCTGGGAGTTGAAGTCCACAAGTCACAAGTCCACAAGCCTACCCCTGACCTAGATATTCTAACAATGGTTATGGGCCCAGAGTGTAGTTATTGAATATGTAGTTAAGTTCAGTCTAATTGTTTTCCAGTTAGTATTTGTGTTAACAGTATTATTAAGATGGCAACATTCCATTCTAATAAGGATTTCTCAATAATGCAGTTGAATGGGAGCAACTATAATACATGGTCAACAAAGTGTGCCATGCTGTTGAGATGTGAGATGTTTGGGACATTGTTATTAACCCACCTGACCCAACAGCATTGGATCCTGATAATGAAGGCGATGCCAGAAATTATGTGAGTTTATCCAGGACAATGAAAAAACTTACAGCATTATAGGTCTCATGCTGGATGATAAGCAGCTAATTGACATTCATGGAGAACTTTCAGCTGCCAGATGTTGGAACATTATGTGGCAGATATATGTGCAGGACAGTGTTGGAGCACATATACATTTAACAAGGAAATTATTTCGCTCTCGCTATCCCAGAGTGGAGACATGCTAACCCACTTAACTGAGATGAAAGAAATATTGTCAGAGCTGCATGAGAAGGAACTGATTTTCTCTGATATACATCAAGTATATATTTTATCTTCACTTGTTGACAGTTACGACTGTCATGTTTCATCGTTAGGAGTATTAACCAGAGACGAACTGACTTTGACCAGAGTGACTGGCCGCTTGCTTGAAGAATCAAGGAGACACAAAGGCCATTTGATGTTGCGAGAGAAGCCAAAGACTCAAGATAAGCCTCAAGAAAGAAAGGACACTAATTCCAAAAGTGTTTTTTTTCTGTTAGAAAATGTTATCTTTATGGGAGGCCAGGACATGTAGCCAAGTTTTGTTGAAGAAAAGAGAAACCAGTAACTGGTGATACGTTAATTGCCCACAATAATGTTAAACAAACTAGGAATGTGAATTGCAGTTTGTGGGTTATTGATAATGGGTCAACACATTGTTTAATTAATGACAAGAGGTATTTTGTGAATCTAGGTTCAAGTAATGAAAACATTTGTTTAGCTAATGGTTGGAGATTGAAAGCAGCTGGTGAGGGAAAAGCAAAATGTTCATTTCTTAAGGAGGAACTGTTCTCAGTAAATGTTTTGGCCAAGATGGGTTCTACAATATTGTTTAAGGATGATACTTGCAATATTGAAAAAGCAGGTTGTAAAATAGTTGCAGTATTAACAAATGGTTTATATGTTATTAATGAAAGGAAACAAGCTAAAACAAATGCCATATTTAGAAATGTGAAACCACATGACAAATGTATTCATTTAATGCATAGAAGGATGGGGCATTTGAATTTTCAATTGGTAAAGAAAACAATTGGCCTTGTTGATGGTATAAAACTTAAACCATGTTCTAGGTATGTGGACTGCAACATTTTCATTGAAGAGAAAAGTTAAATTACTCATGCAAACCATTGTGATAATTTTAGAACGAAGGGTATATTAGAGCTTGTATTTGTTGATTTGATAGGTCTAATGATGAGATTAGATTAGATTTAATTAGATTTATTGGATTTATATGCCGCCCCTCTCTGTAGACTCGGGGCGGCTCACAACAATGGTAAAAAACAATACATAGTAACAAATCTAATATTTAGCAATCTAAACTACAGTTTTAGATTAAAAAATCCAAAAGAAACCCCAATATATAAAAAACAAGCACACAGTCGAATCATACACAGAAACTACATGGGCAAGGGGGAGATGTTTCAATTCCCCCATGCCTGACGGCAGAGTGGGTTTTAAGGAGTTTCCGAAAGGCAAGAAGGGTGGGGGCAATCCTAATCTCTGGGGGGAGCTGGTTCCAGAGGGTCGGAGCCACCATAGAGAAGGCTCTTCCCCTGGGTCCCGTCAGACGACATTGTTTAGTCGACGGGACCCGGAGAAGGCCTACTCTGTGAGACCTAACCGATCGCTGGGATTCTTGCGGCAGAAGGCGGTCCTGGAGATATTCTGGTCCGATGCCATGTAGGGCTTTATAGGTCATAACCAACACTTTGAATTGTGACCGGAAACTGATCGGCAACCAGTGCAGACTGCGGAGTGTTGGAGTACATGGGCATACTTAGAGAATCCCATGATTGCTCTCGCAGCTGCATTCTGCACGATCTGAAGTTTCCGAACATTCTTCAAAGGTAGCCTCATGTAGAGAGCATAACAGTAGTCAAGCCTCGAGGTGATGAGGGCATGAGTGACTGTGAGCAGTGACTCCCGATCTAGATAGGACAGCAACTGGTGCACCAGGCAAACCTGGGTAAACGCCCCCCTCGCCACAGCTGAAAGATGTTTCTCTAATGTGAGCTGTGGATCAAGGAGGATGCCCAAGTTGTGGACCCTCTCTGAGGGGGTCAATACTTTTCCCCCCCCAGGGTAATGGAAGGACAGATGGAGTTGTCCTTGGGAGGCAAAACCCACAGTCACTCCGTCTTATCCGGGCTGAGTTTGAGTCTGTTGACACCCATCCAGGCCCCAACAGCCTCCAGGCACTGGCACATCAATTCCACTGCTTCATTGACTGGACATGGGGTGGAGATGTACAGCTGGGTATCATCAGCGTACTGATGATACCTCACCCCATGCCCTTGGATGATCTCCCCCAGCGGTTTCATGTAGATATTAAATAGCAGGGGGGAGAGGACCGACCCCTGAGGCACCCCACAAGGGAGAGACCTCGAGGTCGACCTCTGACCCCCCACTAACACCGACTGCGACCGGCCGGAGAGGTAGGAATAGAACCACTGAAGAACAGTGCCTCCCACTCCCAACCCCTCCAGCCGGCGCAGAAGGATACCATGGTCGATGATATCGAAAGCTGCTGAGAGGTCGAGAAGCACCAGGACAGAAGATAAACCTCTATCCCGGGCCCGCCAGAGATCATCCATCAACGCGACCAAAGCAGTTTCCGTACTGTAACTGGGCCTGAAACCCGACTGCTGAGGACCTAGATAATCGGCTTCTTCCAAGGACCGCTGGAGCTGGGGCGCCACCACCTTGTCAACAACCTTCCCCTTAAAGGGAAGGTTGGAGACTGGACAATAGTTATTAAGTATGGCTGGGTCCAGGGAAGGCTTCTTGAGGAGGGGGCACACAAGTGCCTCCTTGTACGGAGCCGGGAAGGACTCCCTCCCCAAGGAGGCGTTGACAATCTCCTGGACCCAGCTCCGCGTCACTTCCCTGCTGGCCGAGACCAGCCAGGAGGGACACGGATCCAGTAGGCAGGTGGCGGAACTCACAGCTCCAATGGCCTTGTCCACTTCATCAGGTGTCACCAGATCAAACTCTTCCCAGACAGGTGGACAAGTACGGGCCCCAGTCACCTCGACTGACTCATTGTCACTCGACTCTGCTATCCAATCGGAGTTGAGGTCCGCCCGGATCCGAGCGATTTTATCAGCGAAATGTATTAAAGTCCTCGGCACTACTCTGCAAGGGCTCCCCAACTCCCCCCTGATTAAGAAGGAACTGTGTCACCCTAAACAGAGCGGCCAGGCGAGATTCCGCTGATGCAATCAAGGCGGCATGATACACGCATCTTGCTGCCTTGAGCGCCACTTTGTAAGTCTTAATAAAAGCTCTTACAAGTGTTCGTTCTTACAAGTGTTCGATTTACTCTTCCTCTATCGCTTCTCCAGACGTCTCTTCTGGCGTTTCAATTCCCGGAGCTCCTTGTTGAACCATGGAGCTCGATGGGGTCTAGTGCCGCGGAGAGGTTGCAATGGCACAATCCAATCAAGAGTCTCCGCTGCAGCCTTGTTCCAGGCCTCAGCAAGAGACTCTGCCGAACTGTGGATGAGTGTATCTGGGATAACCCCAAGCGCCTTCTGAGACCTAGCTATGGTGGTTTACGCTACAGATTAAGTATTATACATCATTTCTCCAAATTTGGTTTTTGTTATGTAATGAAAACGAAAGCCAATACATATAGATTGTTTTCTAACTGGCTGAAATTTGTTGAAAGAAAAATGAACAGAAAAGTGATTAGTGTAGTGACTGATAGTGTAGTTACTGAGTTTACAAACCATAGATTTGTGGGCTTGTTGAAGGGCGCTGGTATAGACCATAGGCTGTCTGCACTATATAGGCCACAGCACAATGCCTATATAGAAAGAAGAGGGCAAACTTTGCAAGCTATGATTAGAACGATGATTACGGATTCAGGGAATCAGATGAGGGCTGAGGCATTGATGTGTGCCAATATTGTGTTGAACAATGTGGTACATTCGGCAAATGGAGAAATACCATTTACAAGATGGTATAATAATAATAATAATAATAATAATAATAATAATAATAATAATAATAATAATAAAATTAGATTTGTATGCTGCACCTCTCTGTAGACTCGGGATGGTTCACATCAATAATAAAAACAATATACAGTGTAACAAATCTAATAATTAAAAGAAAACATCTAAAAACCTGTCATTTAAAAAACCATGCAACATAAGCATACCATACATAAAACTCTGTAAGCCTCGGGGAGGTGTCTCAATTCCCCCATGCCTGGCGATATAGGTGGGTCTTAAGCAATTTACGAAAGACAAGGAGAGTGGGGGGCAGTTCTGATCTCTGGGGGGAGTTGATTCCAGAGGGCCAAGGCTGCCACAGAGAAGGCTCTTCCCCTAGGGCCCGCCAGACGACATTGTTTAGTCGATGGGACCCGGAGAAGGCCAACTCTGTGGGACCTTATCGGCTGCTGGGATTCATGCGGCAGAAGACGGTCCTGGAGGTATTCTGGTTCGATGCCATGTAGGGCTTTATAGGTCATTACCAACACTTTGAATTGTGACCGGAAACTGATTGGCAGCCAATGCAAGCCACGGAGTGTTGGAGAGACGTGGACGAACCTAGGTAACCCCACGATAGCTCTCGCGGCCGCATTCTGCATGATCTGAAGTTTCCGTACACTTTTCAAAGGTAGCCCCATGTAGAGAGCATTGCAGTAGTCGAACCTCAAGGTGATGAGGGCATGAGCGACTGTGAGCAATGACTTCCTGTCCAAATAGGGCCGCAACTAGTGCACCAGGCGAACCTGTGCAAACTCCCTCCTGGCCACAGCCAAAAGATGTTGTTCCAATGTTAGCTGTGGATTGAGGAGGGTGCCCAAATTGTGAACCCTCTCCGAGGGGCGCAGTAATTTCCCTCCCCCAGGGTAATGGATGGACAGATGGAATTGTCCTTGGGAGGCAAAACCCACAGCCACTCCGTCTTGTCAGGGTTGAGTTTGAGCTTGTTGACACCCATCCAGATCCCAACAGCCTCCAGGCACCAGCACATCACTTCCACCGCTTCGCTGACTGGACATGCGGTGGAGATGTATAACTGGGTATCATCAGCATACTGATGATACCTCAACCCATGCCCTTGGATGATCTCACCCAGCAGTTTCATGTAGATGTTAAATAACAGGGGGGAGAGGACCGACCCCTGAGGCACAACACAAGAGAGAGACCTACAGGTCGACCTCTGACCCCCCACTAACACCAACTGCGACCAACCAGAGAGGTAGGAGAACCACTGAAGAACAGTGCCTCTCACTCCCAACCCCTCCAGCCGGCACAGAAGGATACCATGGTCGATGGTATCGAAAGCTGCTGAGAGGTCAAGAAGCACCAGGACAGAGGACAAGCCCCTGTCCTGGGTCCGCCAGAGATCATCCATCAGTATGATAGGTATGGTAGAGAACCTGACTTAAGTTATGTTCATGTATTCGGAGCACTAGCATGGATGCACAATCCAGCTCAAATTAGGACGAAAGGACAATATAGTGTGATTATTGTATTTTATTGGATAAAGGACAACATAGAGCGTGATTATTGTATTTTATTGGATATAGTAATAATCACGGATCCTATAAATTTTGGAATAAGAACAGTGGTATATCTTACTAAAGTGCAAGTGCAAAATTTTTAGAGAATACAGTGGTCCCTTGACTTTCATGGGGAATACGTTCCAAGACCACCCATGAAAGTCAAATTTCCATGAAGTAGAGATGCTCCCTTCCTTCCTCCCCCTCCCTCCTCCATTCCTGCTTTTACTTACCCTCAGAACCTGCAGGGGCAACGGGGCTTTGCTGCGCTCACTGCTGGTATCTCCCATGGCGGTGGCGATCCAGACTAGGACTTGAAGCTGGGATTCCAGGCCAGTCAGCTGGGAGGCTCTTTCCCCACCTACCTAAGCTATCTCCCTTAGTGGTAGCTAAGGGAGAACGGCTTAGGTGGGTGGGGGAAGAAGAGGCAGCGGCAGCGAGCAGCAGTAAGATTCGGCTTCAAGTGGCGCGTATCAATGCTCTGAGAATTAAAGGGGAGGGATTGGGAGGCTGGGGTGGAAGCGGAGCTTTCATTTAAAGAAGCAGGATGGCTGGGGGGGGGGAGGAGAGTTAAAACACATTGTATTGTACATCGGGTGGCCACAGGAAAACCTGTGGTGTTCAAAAAAACCCGTGGAGTATTTTTTTTATTAATATTTTTTGAAAACCCATGGTACAGTCTTTCTGCGAATGTTGGACCCGCGAAAGTCAAGGGACCACTGTACTGGATGGAATAGAGTGGAACATCATGAAGGAAAAAGTGAAGATGTCATTATTCAGATTCCAGTGTTTAATGATAGCAAGGTTAGATATCAAAGACAGCATAGCAGTGGTGGAAGTGTGGAGGAACAGCCATTGTATAATGAGTCATCAGGTAATCAAACCTAAGTTATTGATCAGATTGATCCAGTAGTGGAGATAAAGTGTGAAGTGAAGGAAGAGCCAATGCCTAACACTAGTGATGTCTTTGTTCCCAGGAGGAGTAATAGAATTAGATGGGAACCTGATCGATATCAAGCCAATGTGATATCGATGTCAATGTGTCAGGTTGTTGTAGAACCATCACATTATAATGAGATAAAATCACAGTGATACCTTGTCTTACGAACCTAACTCGTTCCGTGACCAGGTTCATAATTAGAAAAGTTCGTAAGACTAAGCAATTTTCCCCATAGGAATCAATGTAAAAGCGAATAATAAGTGCAAACCCATCTGTGAATTATATTTAAGCAACACTGGCATTCTGATTCTTGTTCAGGGGCGGGTGGAGGAAGCGGGTGGGGGGGAAGACAGTGGAGGCTGCCTGGAGGGAGCCTCATGGGTGGATTGACACATGCGGGGATTGACATATCTGCTCTCCTTGACAGCCTCTGCTGGGGCTTAAGAGCCAAAGCAGGCTGCTGGGCCAGCTTTAGCTAATTCTGCTTTAGAGATGCTAAGGCTCCTTTACCCCAAGCCCTCCATCGAGCCAGAGAAGTGAAGGAAGCTTTCCTCTTCCCCCTTTGCTCTCTATGTGTCCTCCAGTTTTCACGGAGGGTTTCTAAGCTCTCCTCTTCCCCATTTGCTCTCTATGCGTCATCCAACTTTCACGGAGGGTTTCTAAACTTTCCTCTTCCCCATTCTCCGTGAAAACTGGAGGACACATGGAGAGCAAACGGGGAAGAGGAGAGCTTATAAACCCTCCGTGAAAGCTGGAGGACACATGGAGAGCAAACAAAGAAGAGGAGAGCATATAAACCCTGCATGAAAGCTGGAGGACACATAGAGAGCAAACGGGGAAGAGGAGATCTTATAAACCCTCCGTGAAAGCTGGAGGACACATAGAGAGCAAACGGTGAAGAGGAGAGCTTATAAACCCTCTGGACCCTCTGTCTGGACCCAGCTCCGTGTCACTTCCTTGCTGGCCGAAACCAGCCAGGATGGACATGGGTCCAGTAAACAGGTGGCGGAACTCACAGCTCCAGTGGCCTTATCCACTTTATCAGGTGTTTTCAGGTCATACTCATCCCATACAGGTGGACTAGGATGGGCCCCTGTCCTCTCGACTGACTCGTTGTCAGCTGACACTGCATTTCAATTGGAGTCAAGTTCTGTCCGGATCTGAGCGATTTTGTCTGCGAAAAACTTATTAAATTCCTCAGTGCTACCCTGCAAAGGTTCATCAACACCCCCCTGGTTAAGGAGGGAGCGAGTCACTCTAAACAGGGCGTCTGGGCAGGATTCCGTAGACACAATCAGGGCGACATTATATATGCAGCTTGTCACCTGGAGCGTGACTTTGTAAATCTCCATATGAGCTTTTAGAAGTGTTCGGTCAGACTCTGCTTTACTTCTCCTCTAGCACTTTAATAATAATAATAATAATAATAATAATAATTATTATTATTATTATTATTATTATTATTATTATTATTATTTCGGAATTGGCAAAATCTCCATCTGTCAATTGCAAAAGGCCACTTTACTGGGATCGGCAACATAATTCGCCGCTACATCATGCAGTCCTAGGTGCTTGGGAAGCGCCTGACGTGATGAAATACGAAATCCAGCAGAGTGATCTCTTTTGCTGTGTTGTATTGACATAATAATAATACTAATAATACTAATAATACTAATAATACTACTACTACTAATAATAATTTATTAATTAATAATTTATTAGGCTTGTATGCTGCCCCAGAGAGGTTGCAAAGGCACAATTTGGTCTAGAGCAGTGGTTCTCAACCTTCCTAATGCCGCAACCCCTTAATACAGTTCCTCATGTTGTGGTGACCCCCAACCACAAGTCTAGCCCCAATTCTCCAAATAAACTGATTGCAGGAGGGACACCCCCACTGTAAATGCCTGATTGTTCGGATTGTAAAAATAGGTTCTAAGGTGCCAGAATAGAAGCTTTAGTTCTTAACACCATGGGAAATTTGTCTTTTTCCATGGTCTTAGGCGACCCCTGTGAAATGGTCGTTCAACCCCTGAAGGGGTCCCAGCCCCCAGGTTGAGAACACCAGGTTGAGCAAGAGACTCTACCGAATTGTGTATGAGCGAATCCGAAAAAACCCCAGCGCCCTCTGAAAGCCCTCTGGCTCCATCAGGAGCCTGGGGCGGAACCTCCTAATAGGTTCCACCTCTCTGTGGGGGAGGATTGGAGCCTTAAAATCCAGCCATAGCAGAAAATGATCTGACCATGACAAAGGCAAGATATCAAAGCCCCTTAATTTCAGAACATTGCTCAACTGCTCTGAGAGGAATACCATATTGGGACCATGTCCCTCTTCGTGAGTTTGGCCCTGAACTCCATGATTGCCATGGTGGCCATGAACTCTCGCGCCAACCAAGAGGATTTGCTGAGCAACGGCAGATTAAAATCCCTCAAGACAATAAGTCTGAGGAATTCCACCACCAGCCCGGCTATCTCCTCAAGTAGAGCAGGCAGGGCTGTTGACACGCAGCTGGGAGGCAGGTATGTGAGTAACAAGGCCATCTTTACCCCTGGGTCCAACTTCACAAATAGGGACTCGCAACTAGATATTTCAGGAGCAGCAAGCCTGTGTAGGCTAGTGGTATTCTTGGCTGTAATAGCCACTCCTCCCCCCTTACCTGGGGTCGTGGCTGATACCACACTTGAGACATGGCTGGGCACATTTCCAAGAGAGGAACCCCCTCCCTCTGGGCCCAGCCACACATGCCAAGTCAGCCTTCTCCTCCAGGAATAAGTCATGGATGAGGGGAGCTTTATTTATAACCGACCTGGCATTAAGTAGCAGCAGTCTGAGCCCATGGTCAGGATATGCCATGTATTAAATAAATAAGGGAGAACCAAGAATTTATGTTTCATAAATCATTACTGCTTTTACATTATTTTTAAGAATGTACGGTTTAATAATTGTGTTGATTATTTTGTTACAGGTTACTGGAGTGGGCTATAATAGATTTGGGGAAGTCATTGTTGAAGGTGATGTTGTTAATGGATTTAGCAAACCATCTATCAGCAAAATTGTTGAGGTAAGTCTTGCATAGAAAAATAACATTCTTCTGAAATAGTAACAGTTTATCATAGTAACATTTGTTTTCTTTGTAGGCTGGATGTGTTTGCAATGATGCTATAATTAGAAACAACACTTTAATGGGAAAACCAACTGAAGGAGCCTTAATTGCTCTTGCTATGAAGGTAGGAAGTGCAGTGAACCAATGGGTGATACTAATTGATATATAAATATAAAACACATATTAAAAAACCCATACAGGATAAGATATGATTGTATTATTATTGTTGTTGTTTGGAACATATAATATTAGGCTAACAAAAGTATTGTAATACAGGTAGTCCTTGATTTACATTCATAATTGAGGCCAACACTTCTGTTGCTAAATGAAATGTTTGTTAAGTGAATTTTGCAGTACTAATTTATATATAAATTAGATACTAATTGATATATAAATATAAAACACATATTAAAAAACCCATACAGGATAAGATACGATTGTATTATTATTGTTGTTGTTTGGAACATATAATATTAGGTTAACAAAAGTATTGTAATACAGGTAGTCCTTGATTCTCCACTGCACCTGGAAGGAGAGTCCAACATGGTATTTAACCAATCCTATTGGTAGAGACTGAGTAAAAAAATGACATAATAAATAGGCACCGCCCCAATAGTCTCCCATGAGCCTCAGTTTTAAAAACTCAGTCCCAGAGTAGAGTCATACTGAGTTTCCTTAGAGTAAAAATGTTGTTTTTTACCATGTTTAATGTGTTGTTTTTGTCTCCTCTCCAGATGGAACTGCGTTGGAGGAAGGGGTCTCTGTCCTCCGAGGACAACACCCCCACCGATCTCCTTAGGGGCTGTTTCCCTCCGCGGGATCTGCCCCCAAGAGGAGCACCTCAGCCCGGAGTCACTGGCCCCCGCGGTCAAACGAGGGCTGCGGGCCGAAGGTGGGGGGTCCGCCCCCCCACTGGGAGGTCCGAGGCGAAAAGGCACCCCAGGGGACTCCGCTGGGAAGAGCGGTAACCCGATCAGCTGTGAAGCGGCGAGAGCGCTTCTACAGGCGCCGCCACCGCCGCCGAGAGCGCCACGGAGCCTCGGAAGAGGCAGGAGCCGGGAGGTCCCCAGGAGGTTCGAGGACGCAGGGGAAGTGGCAGAAGGCGAGTTTCAGGCAGCGAGCGTTGAAAGGGCGCGGAAAGCCCGCGAAAACGCTGGGCGCCGCCATCTTGGGTAGCCCCCAAGAGAGCTGGGAGAGCGCCGACCGGAAGGGCTTCCGGCAGCTGGAAGGCGCCAAGAGAGCTTCGGGCTCCAGAGCGCAAGCGCAGTAGCAACGGGGTGGCCGGTCGCCATTTTTTTCGAAGTGGCGAGGTGATAAGGAGAAGTTTCGAGCTCGGTGATTAAGGCAGATTGATAATAGTGAGTAGAATGGAAAAACAAGCCGGAGAAAGCAAAGCTGGGTCACCGGCGGGCCCTAAAGAAAAGGAAAAGGGGAAGGCTAAGGAGAAGTCCAAGGCTTCTCAATCTCCAGCCTCAGCAGCCTCACTTAAAGAGGCAGAAAAGCGCATAAAAGCACTAGAGAAGAAGTTAGAGGCAGCCTTGCAGCCTTCCCCTTCAGCGGTGCCCCTGACTCAGAGGCAGGTAACCACTCCTGACCCCATGACCCCACAATCAGCCTATGGGCCCACAGGGGCCTTCCAGGAGGGTGATTGGTCGCCAGATGGACAGTTTTTCTCAATACCTCAGGTGGCACCATCACCATCTCCGTCTTGGACACGACCTGAGTCAGTAGGGCCGGCAAGAAGAGGCTCACAACCCCCTTCAGCCACCTTCACCCCCACGGCAGCCGGACTGCGGTCACAGCAGGGGTCCTGGCAACACATGCCCCCGGATATGCAGGAGTTAATGGCTGAGATCTACTCCCAAGGGGTGACCGCAGGGTCCAGCCAGTATGCACGCCGAGCTGCACCACCCCAGACAAGGAACCTTTGGCCAGCACCGCCCCCCTCGGGGCTGGGGTCCCTATCAGAAGAACCGGCCTTTGGCGAGGACAGTGACAAGGAGTACGAGTTCTCGGAGGATGAGAACCCACCGGAGCAACAGCCAGTAGCAGGTCTTTTCAAACCAGCACTGTTTAGGACCTTGCTTTTTAAGGCTAAGCAGGTAATGAACCTCCAGGGAACCAAGACAACGGAGGAAGACACCGGTAAGACTTCAGCTTCTCTGCTTAGGGAGCCCCAACCCGAGACTGACTCTATTCCGGCTTCACACATTTTCATTGAAGGAGTCAAAAAACCGTGGCAATATCCCGCAGCGGCCCAAGGGCCGTCAAACCTGGAGAGAAAATTTTATACGTTTGATGAGGAGGTGGAGAAACTTTTGGAGTTCCCTCCCATCGATCAACCAGTAGTGACACTGGTTTCCAGTGCCCTGGTGCCCTCCGAGACGGGAGAGAGCCTGAAACCTGAAGACAGGAAGGCGGAAACCCTATTGCGAAAAACCCACCAGATGGCCGGCTGGGGGTTCAGAGCAGCGGCCGCGGCCTCCTTCTTCAACAGAGCCTCAATAATGTGGCTCCAAGAAATGCAGTCACGGATTGGACCGGAGGAGGGTAGACTACGCCAGGACTTGAGTAAGTTATTGGCTGCAGCTGAATTTTCAGTCGATGCGACCCTCCACGCGGCTAAGTTTGCCAGCAGAGGCATGGCTACCACACTCTCTTCTCGTAGACTTCTGTGGCTACGTAATTGGCCAGCAGACTTGAAGTCGAAGTGGCGCCTGGCTTCAGCCCCATTGCAAGGTTCGATGCTCTTTGGGGAGATCCTGGATAAGGTCTTAATTGAAGACAAGGACAAGAAGAAGGTCCTGCCTAGATCCAACAGGCGCCAGGATAGGAGGTTTACTCCTTACACGCGACGTCAGAATCCTCGCTGGGAGGCATCTACTGGTTCAGGGCAAACACAACGACCCTTCAGCCAGAACCAATATACACAACAATCCTTTCGGAGCGACCGTGGATCCTCCCAGGACAGACAGAGGGGCTACCAGTCGACCAGACGACCCTTTCGGAGGTATAATCAGAGAGGCTTTTGTCGTTCAAAATGACTCGGCCGGGAGTCTGCCGCTGGGAGGGAAATTGCAGCACTTCAGTCCCTCTTGGCAGATGACTTCCTCGGACAGGTGGGTACGAACCACCGTGTCAGACAGACTACGGTTAGAATTCATAGGTCAGCCCCCTTACCGATTTGTACATTGCCCGCTAATCCGGGACCCTCTGAAGCGACGACAAATCCACAAAGAAGTGGCTCATTTGCTAGAGATTCAAGCCATCGAGCAGGTGCCTCCACTGGAGGAGGGAAAGGGATTTTATTCCCGAATTTTCCTCGTGCCCAAAGCATCAGGAGGATATCGAATGATACTAAACCTAAAACAGCTCAATGTCTTTATAAAGTACAGGAGATTCCACATGCACTCCTTAAAGACCATACTCCCCTCAATCAGGACTCGAGACCTACTAACCTCGATAGACCTGAAAGAGGCCTATCTACATGTACCGGTTCACCCGGCTCATCGGAAATTCCTCAGATTTTGTTCAGAGGGCGTCCACTACCAGTACAAGGCCATGCCCTTTGGCCTGTCTTCGGCCCCGCGAACCTTTACCAAGTTGCTGGACGCATTGACGGCTCATCTTCGGTCGCACTCCATCAGACTGATGGCCTACCTGGACGACATAATTATCTTGTCCAGGTCCCCCAGTCAGGCCAGGGAGGACTTGTCCAGGACGGTACGGTCTCTAGAAGCTCATGGCTTCACCATCAACTTAGAAAAGAGCCAGATGGTTCCAGCTACCAGGCTTCAGCATTTAGGAGCCATTATAGACACCATATCAGGCACTGCGTCTCTTTCTCCCGAGAGACAGGAGAATATCCGCCGCCTCGTTACCGACCTGTCTCGCCACAGTCGGGTCCCGTTAGCACTGTTGTCAAAAGTGTTAGGGACACTGGTGTCCGCTATCGGGATCGTACCCTGGGCCAGGCACCATATCAGAGGCCTGCAGTGGTTCCTGCTACCGGCCCAGAGGGCCAGGATCAGCCACTCCCACAGATCAATCAAATTGCCCAGGGCACTCGCAAAGTCCCTACAGAGGTGGACCACCGGAGCGATCCAGGGAGGTTCTCCCTTCCGGACACAAGATCGGCTCATACTTACCACAGACGCCAGCTTATACGGATGGGGAGCTCACTTGGGCCGTCACATGGCTCAGGGCCTCTGGACATTGGAAGACCTGTCCCCGGTCAATATAAATTTCCTGGAGCTGAGGGCCGTATTTTTAGCCCTCTTAGCCTTTGCCCCCATAGTGAAAAACAGACATATACTCATATTAACAGACAATGTGGCGACCAGGGCCCACCTGAACCACCAGGGGGGCACGAGGTCGCATCGCCTTATGGAAGAGACTACACGGCTTTTCAATTGGGCCGAGACTCACCTAGCGTCCCTCATTGCGGAACACATTGCCGGGATCAGCAACACCAAGGCGGAATGGCTCAGCAGGGCGACTTTGGATCCGTCCAAGTGGAGGCTCGACCCGGAACTCTTCAGGCAGTTGACCCAGAGGTTTGGAGTACCCCTGGTAGACCTGTTTGCCACCAGTCAGAACGCTCAACTCGAGAGGTTCTTCACAAGGTTTCCAGATCCAAGAGCAGAAGGGACGAACGCCTTGTGGGCTCCTTGGCCCCCAGGTCTTCTGTATGCCTTCCCACCTGTGAACCTGGTCCCGAGGGTGGAGCCAGAATGCTCAACTCCAGAGATTCTACACACGGTTTCCAGATCCAAGGGCAGAGGGAACGAACGCCTTGTGGGCTCCGTGGCCCCCAGGTCTGCTGTATGCTTTCCCACCTGTAAATCTGGTTCCGAGGGTGGTGGAGAAGATCCTCCACGAGAGGGCGGAAGTAATCTTGGTAGCCCCTTACTGGCCACGACGACCATGGTTCGCCGACTTGGTGGCTCTCTCAGTGTCGCCTCCGTGGAGAATTCCGGACCAGATCATCTCTCTCAGCCAGGGGAACCTTCATCATCCGGATCCCAAATGGCTACACTTCACAGGCTGGCACTTGAAAGGCATAGACTAAGACAATTTAATTTGCCGGAGAAGGTCATAGCTACCATGCAGGCCGCTAGGCGTCCATCGACCTCACGAATTTATCAGGCGACTTGGACAGCCTTTTGTAAATTTTGCACTACACACTCTATCGATCCTGGGGTAGCTTCTGTACTAGATGTTCTGGGATTTTTACAGGCAGGGGTAGAGCAAGGTCTGGCCCCTAATACCTTGAAGAGGCAGGTAGCTGCCCTATCTACCATGATCCAGACATCAGAGTCTCGAACGTTAGCACAGCATACTTGGATTCGGGATTTTATTAAGGGAGTCACAAATAAACATTCCCCTCCAGTTAGGAGATTTCCATCCTGGGATCTTACACTGGTCCTACAAGCATTGACTAAGCCTCCCTTTGAGCCGCTGAGGACTATACCAGTCAGGTTACTTTCCTTGAAGACGGCCTTTCTTGTAGCTATTACATCCGCCCGCAGGGTGTCAGAGCTGTCAGCATTATCCGTAAGAGCAGACCTCTGCCAATTCTATCCGGACAGAGTAGTGCTTAGGTTGGATCCTTCATTTGTACCGAAGGTAAATTCGGTCTTCCATAGGAAGCAGGAGTTGATCCTCCCTGACTTCTGCACTCATGGAACTCATCCATCTGAGTTGCTGTGGCATAAGATCGATGTCAGGAGGGCTCTGAAGATTTATATTAGGAGAACAGAGTCGTTCAGGAAGTCGGAAAATCTGTTTATCTCATTTTCTGAGGCTAGATTGGGACTTGGACTATCGGCAAGGTCTATTAGTAGGTGGCTTAAGGACTGTATCTCTGAAGCCTACAGGGCGGGAGGGCATACCCCTCCAGACGGGATACTAGCTCATTCAACCAGGAGTGCAGCTGTGTCAGCAGCTTGGGCGACTCAGGCGTCCATCGAAGACATTTGTAGAGCAGCAACCTGGGCAGCACCTACCACGTTTATTAAGCATTATAAGGTGGACTCCTTTGCTTCTGCGGAAGTGGCCTTTGGTAGGCGAGTCCTTCAGAGAGTTTGTGTTTCTCCTAAGTCCCTAATTAGACCTTCTCCCTCCCATGGGCTTTGAGAGCTTTGGTATATCCCATGTTGGACTCTCCTTCCAGGTGCAGTGGAGAAGACCCGTTGTACCTACCTGAACGGTCTTCTCGGTGCACTGGAAGGAGAGTCCAAACCCACCCGGTAGTTGAAGGTTCGGGACTCCGGAGGTTGGGTTGTTTGTTTTTGGGTTGTTGAATTGTTCAATAAATTTGGTTATCCTCTTTCATTGGTTATTCGTTTTTAAAACTGAGGCTCATGGGAGACTGTTGGGGCGGTGCCTATTTATTATGTTAATTTTTTACTCAGTCTCTGCCAATAGGATTGGTTAAATACCATGTTGGACTCTCCTTCCAGTGCACCGAGAAGACCGTTCAGGTAGGTACAACGGGTCTTTTCATTCATAATTGAGGCCAACACTTCTGTTGCTAAATGAAATGGTTGTTAAGTGAATTTTGCACTACTTTGCCACCTTTCTTGCCACAGTGCTTATGTCAGTCACAACAGTTGTTAATTTAGTCACATATTGACTAAAGTGAATCTTCTTACCAGGGATGAAATCTATTTATCTTCTCTACAGATTTGGAAGTGCACATGCCATGCATGCATGCACATGTATTATAATCATGTCCAATTTTTGACCCTCTGCATTTGTGCAGAAGGCTTTGCACATGCACAAAGGATTAACCAGAAAGTAATGATGTCCAGGTGGGTGGGCGGAGCCTCATGCTGCTACCACTACCGGTTCATCGAACCATAGGCCAGCACTGTTACTGGCATGTGCAAGCCGGGCAGTACCAACATGATTTTGCCACTGCTTCTTACCTATTTGCTTGTCAGAGGATCTCAAAGGGGATCAAGACCCAGGGATACTGCAACCATCATAATTATGAATCAATTGTCAGGCATCTAAATTTTGATCATGTGACCATGGAGATACCACTATTTCCAGTGCTATTGTAACTTAGAATGGTCACTAAGCAAACTGTCGTAAGTTGAGGACTATTTGTATTATTAGTTAAGGCTTACTATGAAAACTGAAGTAATGCAAGAACAAGTAATGTGTGCTCATAAACACATATTATATATGTTATATAAACATATATTATACATATACAATCCAATCCAATGAATAAAATCTTATTTAAAAACTGAACTAGCGGTTTCCAATGGTAAACAAGAACCTTAAAAAGTGCTTTTATTCTGATTTTTCTTTGATAGTGAACCAGAAATATTTTGCATTTTTTGGAATTAAAATGCTAAGATTTTAAATTCTAACCATTTTGAGGGTTTTAATTTCAATTTTTCTAAATTGGAAATTAATCAGTTGTTGTACCTTTCGGAATATAACATACACTCCCCCTCATCAAGCAAGCTGGAAATGGTGGTGTGTCTTACACACTAAATAGAGCCATTTTTGGCCTCCCGAAACCCTGCCCCATGCGTCCCGTTTTTGCCAAAAATAGGCCTGTTTTTTGGAAAAACAGGGCTTGCAGATGGGCTGGGTAGAGCAAACACTTTTTTTCTTGTTTACCTCTTTGAAATCTTAGTGCTTCTTATAGATCGAAAAATATGGTAAGTTAGAGTTATAAAGAATAGTTGATGATTTGACGTCTCTTGAAGTTGAAATAGTTCTAAAATTAATAGAAACTTCAATGTTAATTATTCTATAGTTTAGGCACTAGCATTTTTTTAAAAAAAGGAAAATTATCTTTTTATGATTTGGTTATAGGTGTTAACATAGGAAATAATACTATTAATTAAATACAAGAACCAAGTGGAAACAATTAATTAAATGTAGGTAACAATATGTTCAACTAAAGAAGCCAACAATGTGTAGATACATTTTTGTTCTGTAACAATAAGGATTTTTAATCTGGAACATTTTCAGTGGCTTTTTATTACCTTAAAATAGCATCTTATAAAAGGTATTTATAAAATTGTGTCTTTAATTAAAAATATCACCATAACTCTTTTTATGCAAAGGTAAAACTTCAGATATATTCTGTTTTTCATTTTTATAATTAATCTATAATAATTTTAACCCTTGACTTTTAAAGTCAAAACATAACAGAATAGCTTATCTGCATAAATAATTAAACAGTGGTTCTTGGTTGTGGTAAAGTATGCTTCAAAATCATGTCTGGATTCTATAAAATTGTGATAGAACATCTAAAGATTTTGCAAAAATAACTCATTATAGTTTTAACATTTGCTAACAAATGTTAGCAAAATAATTTAACTAATGAAGGAGCCAGGGTGGCGCAGCAGGTAGAGTGCTGTACTGCAGGCCACTGAAGCTGACTGTAGATCTGTAGGTAAGCGGTTCAAATCTCACCACCGGCTCAAGATTGACTCAGCCTTCCATCCTTCCAAGGTGGGTAAAATGAGGACCCGGATTGTGGGGACAATATGCTGGCTCTGTTAAAAAGTGCTATTGCTAACATGTTGTAAGCCGCCCTAAGTCTAAAGAGAAGGGTGGCATAAAAATCTATCAATCAGTCAGTCAATCAATCAATCAATCAATCAAAGAAACAAACAAACAAACAAACAAACAAACAAATAAATAAATTGAAATAACTTTAGTAAAATAGAGAAATTGAAAGTGGACTACATAACTATAGTGCATAGTTATATATACTATATATAACCCTTAATAAAAAATGTTAAAGGAAAATTAAAAGTAAAGAATCTTGTGAATACAGTTGAAATAAATAAATGAAGTAGTAAAATGATAATATATGTAAAATTAGTAGTATATATATTGCCTGAAAGATGTAGGTTGAAGAACTACAATGTCTTTTGTTTTCATAGATGGGTTTAGATGGAATCCAGCAAGATTACATAAGAAAAGCAGAATATCCTTTCAGTTCTGAGCAAAAATGGATGGCAGTTAAGTGTGTACATAGAACCCAACAGGTATGGCCATTACTAAACTTTTAATGGAATCTAATATTTTCCTACATATTGTTTGTAATCATGCAGTGATTAAATTCTGCCTCACTGTATTTAAAAGAAAAATATCTAAATTTTATTTATTTATTTTGTTATTAAACTTCTATGTCATCCATCTCACTGAGGCAACTCTTGGCAATTTACAATTTAAAGGCAATCATACAATTGAAATTGTTATACTTCATTTTAGAGTGAACGTAAGATTATAATTATAATTGTTAGAGAAAAATAAAGAGCAGGTAAACCCAGCTGAAGATGATGTGTAACAGACTACCATCTCTACTATTGCAGCACCATTTCCAGCCTTGTAACAATGTATCACTTGGCCCAATATGTTGTTGTTATTGTTGTTATTATACTTTGTTCATTAAACATAAAACTCAGTCAACTGAACATTCAAAAATGCATCACAAATACCATTGACTTGGCTGATATGGGTTGATGCCAATGTCCTAGGTATCAACCAGGTACCTTCTTAAGATGTACGATGTTCCGAGAAACTTTTTGCAGTTCCATTGGTGTTACTGTAGAAAGCTGCAATTTCTTGATGTATTTTATAACATTCTTAGATATGGTACCAAGGGCCCCGATCACAGTGGGTATCATTGTAACATGTTTCTGTTCTATGCATGGCTCAGTATTTATCCAAGACTCCCAAAACTCAGTTCTTGAAATAATATTCTCTTTTATTTATTTTCACACAAACTTAAAATATATGAATCTTTAGCAAGATAAATGCAAGCAGCCAGAATAATACAGTTTCTTTTGTGTGTGTGTGTGTGTGTGTGTGTGTGTGTGTGTAAAAAATGTTTTATTTTTCTTCTCCAATCACGTGTACAGAAAAAAAGATACCATTAATTTTAAATTACATTACAATACATCATTTTTGCAATTTCAGTATACATAGATTAACCAATGCCACCTCTTTACCATTTGACATCTGAACCAAAAAATAATTATTCCAATTCCTTATATAAGAAATTTAAAAAACTGTTAGCCAATATACATTTTAGGCTGTTACTATTCTTAATCACATCAAATTAATTAGATCATAATGTTTCAATTTTCTCAAAATCTCCTCCACATCAGTTTTCATGTATGCTTTAAACCCTCTTCCATAATAAATGCCCTTTAAAATAAACTGGCGTTCCAGTTACAAGTGTCATTGAACAGCATTAAAGACTCTGCTGCTTCTGGGTGAGATGGCCTTGCTGCTTTGGAGGGGGGTGATGACGAGGGCACTGAATACGCAGATGTGATGGAGTATGTAGAAGGCAATACCAAGGAAAAGGTAGCGCTGCATGCCATATTATCTCCAACTTCTTCTTGCATCAAACCCAGGCGCCTGCTTGTGCCAGAGGAAGGGGTATGAGGCGCAGATGTTACACGCCCACTCCCTGCCCCTGCAGCACCAGCTCTATCACCACCACCACCACCACCAGCATGGCCATGTCCCTTTTTCACGGCTTTCTTCATGGTTGAAGCCCTGCAGTGACACTGGCCCAAGGAACAGAAGAAGGTGCGGCATTCAGGTGGACCTAGAATTAGAAAAATAAATGCCCTGTAAAAATTAAATGCCCAGGCAGCAGTAGAGCCTTTGTATTAGGCAGAAAAACATTAAAATCACAGATAAAGGAAGTGGCCCCGTGTTGACCCAAAATTACAGAGAGCACTGGAGGCTTTAGATTAGATAGAAGAAGGCGATGCAGAGATAGGAATTGGCCCTTGTTTTACTCAAAAATAAATTGACAGAGAGCTCTACTGGCTTTTTTTTACATAGAAATGCAGAGAAAGAAAGTGGCCCTGATGTGATGGACCCAAAAGTACAAGTGCCAGAGGTCAGTAGTGGCAGTGGAAGACTGACCAGCCTCCTTAAAATTAATGGAAAGTCCTGGTGTATCCCTTCTACAATAACTTTTCCAAAGCAATGTGAACATACGACAAGTCTATCGTTGACCCAGAGGTCAGACTCAGTAGCAGCAATGCACGACTGACCTGCCCCTTTTAATTACTTGAAAGGACTTCTACCCCCAGAATAGCTGCCCTGTGTTTGACCCCAAGTTAAATTTAGAGAGAGCACTCAATGCTTTACATTAGATAGAAAAAGGAAAGGCAGAGAAAGAAAGTGGCCTTGCGGTTGATCCTAAATTAAATTTAGAGAGAGCACTAGAGGCTTTATATTTGATAAAAAAAGGAAATGCAGAGGAAGAAATTGACAGAAAGTGGCCCTGTGGTGGACCCCAAATTATATTTGCAAGAGAGCTCTATGTGGCTTTAATTTAGATTGCTGTGAGCCACCCCAAGTCCTTGAAGAGGGGCGGCATACAAGTCCAAATAATAAATAAATAAATTAATTAATTAATTAATAGAGAGGAAAAGGAAATGCACAGAAAGAAAGTTACTGATGTATCTCTTCTACAGTAACAGAATTCTGCACGAACCAGAACTATGCAAGTAAGGTTCCCCTTTCACTGGAAGTGTAGACAGGAGCTGCTCAATACATATTTTTTAAAATACAATGATACTTTAATACATATTATTTGGTATTGTGTTAATGGTTTCACTGAGTATCTGAACTTGCTGTTATATTTAGAGAAAAAGATAAAAAGGGAAATTGTTTTGGTTAATACAGATAGATCTGATAGATCCCCCAGGACAAGAAGGACACTAGGCCACACTGGTGTAGAGAAGAAGTGCCCTCTTCCTCAGAAAACTGTTTTTTCTTGGGTCCTGGAAGGCAGGCGTTGCTTCCAGGACAAAGTAGACAGCTCGCCACATTGGAACTCTATTGGAAAGGAACTGTAGTCTTCCTCACATAGGATACAGTTAATCACTTGGGTCCTGGAAGGCAGGCGTTGCTTCCACTACAAAGAAGACACCAGGCCACACGGGAACTCTTTTGGACAGGAACTGTAGTCTTCCTCATTCCGGATACAGTTAATTGCTTGGGTCCTGGAAGGTAGGCGTTGCTTCCAGGACAAAGAAGACACCAGGCCAGACTGGAACTCTTTTGGACAGGAACTTTAGTCTTCCTCACTCAGGATACAGTTAATTGCTTGGGTCCTGGAAGGTAGGCGTTGCTTCCAGGACAAAGAAGACACCAGGCAACACTGGAACTCTTTTGGACAGGAACTGCAGTCTTCCTCACTCAGGATACAGTTAATTGCTTGGCTCCTGGAAGGCAGGCGTTGCTTCCAGGACAAAGAAGACAGCTGGCCACACTGGAACACTTTTGGACAGGAACTGTAGTCTTCCTCACTCAGGATACAGTTAATTGCTTGGGTCCTGGCAGGGAGGCTTTCCCACCAGGACAAAGTAGATAGCTGGCCACACTGGAACTCTTTTGTACAGGAACTGTAGTCTTCCTCACTCAGGATACAGTTAATTGCTTGGGTCCTGGAAGGCAAGCATTGCTTCCAGGACAAAGTAGACAGCTGGCCACAATGGAACACTTTTGGACAGGAACTGTAGTCTTCTTCACTCAGGATACAGTTAATTGCTTGGGTCCTGGAAGGCAGGCGTTGCTTCCAGGACAAAGAAGACACCAGGCCACACTGGAACTCTTTTGGACAGGAACTGCAGTCTTCCTCACTCAGGATACTGTTAATTGCTTGGGTCCTGGAAGTCAGGCATTGCTTCCAGGACAAAAAAGACACCAGCCACACTGGAACCCTTTTGGACAGGAACTGTAGTCTTCCACACTCAGGATAATTGCTTGGGTCCTGGAAGGCAGATGTTGCTTCCAGGACAAAGTAGACAGCTGGCCACATTGGAACACTTTTGGACAGGAACTGTAGTCTTCTTCACTCAGGATACAGTTAATTGCTTGGGTCCTGGAAGGCAGGCGTTGCTTCCAGGACAAAGAAGACACCAGGCCACACTGGAACTCTTTTGGACAGGTACTGTAGTCTTCCTCACTCAGGATACAGTTAATTGCTTGGGTCCTGGAAGGCAGGCGTTGCTTCCAGGACAAAGAAGACACCAGGCCACACTGGAACACTTTTGGACAGGAACTGTAGTCTTCCTCACTCAGGATACAGTTAATTGCTTGGGTCCTAGCAGGGAGGCTTTCCCACCAGGACAAAGAAGACAGCTGGCCACACTGGAACTCTTTTGGACAGAAACTGTAGTCTTCCTCACTCAGGATACAGTTAATTGCTTGAGTCCTGGAAGGCAGGCATTGCTTCCAGGACAAAGAAGACACCAGGCCACATTGGAACTCTTTTGGACAGGAACTGTATCATTATTTTTATTATTTATTAGATTTGTATGCCGCCCCTCTCCGTAGATAGCTGGCCACACTGGAACCCTTTTGGACAGGAACTTTAGTCTTCTTCACTCAGGTTACAGTTAATTGCTTGGATCCTGTCAGGGAGGCTTTCCCACCAGGACAAAGTAGACTCCAGGCCACACTGGAATTCTTTTGGACAGCAACTGCAGGCTTGGTCAGCAACCTTTTGTTTTTCTGGGTTCTTGAGTTGGCATGCTTGGCACCCAAGAGAAGGAAGGCCCTAGGGCACACTAGAACTCTGTTATACAGGAACAGCAGGCTGTTGGATTTCTAGAAGGGACCGTTACCTTAAGCAAGGTGCTCAGCCCGCGGGATTGAGCCAGGACCTTCCGGAGGTGATGGTTATTAAAGTACAGACAGAGCATGTTCGAATGAACAATTTCTTTTATTAGAAAAGTAGAAAATAAAGTTTGTCTGAAGAGACATAAAATGGCACATCTACATTGTAAATGAAGATGAAGCGTAATGGAGGTTCTCTAAGCTAGAGACCGCCTTCTTCTCCAAGAAGGAGGATGTGAACAAACAGGTTACATCACAAAGGAGGAGCTACATTAATAAACAGAGTTAACTATCTAACTACTGGATGTTTCTCAATGTCTTTGGGGGCTGTCAAAATCACAGCGTGACACCCCTTCTTTGTCAGTCATCAGGGACATAAGGGACATCAGGACCTCAAGGCATCAGTTCACTTAAGGCACATCTTGTTGGTGAGGTATTCATGTTGATCAGCTGGCAACGGCTTATTCAGCAAGTCAGCGATCTGCTCAGTAGTAGCCACATACTGAAGTTTTACGAATCCTTCTTTCACCTTCTCTCTGGTATTTTGATACCGGATATCAATGTGCTGTGAACGAGCTCCAACAAATTCAGCTACAGCAATGTATGTGACTGAAATGTTATCCTCCATAATAACAATTGGTTTCTTTGGACTTTCCCAAATAATGATTCGGCTCGAGGTACAATTTCTTGTCCTTTGTGAGCTTCATGTATCTCAGCAGTCTTTTTATGCAAGACCAGTGAAACGTGGTTGCATTGCCAACGTATCTGGACAGTAGATTCACACTCAGCGAAATGTCAGGTCTTGTCCAACTGCTGGTGTACAATAGCGATCCAATCACTGACCGGTACAGTGTTTTGTTGTCAAAAGCAGGATACTCTTCTCGGGTTAACATCACCTTTCATTGGAGGTTTAGGTTTTAAATAAAAAAAACCTTTAATGGGAATGGCAGTAGCAAGAAGTTTGCCATCCTTAATGATGTTAGTGTCTGTGAGTTCAAAGTTTATTACAACTTTTAATTCTTCTCTCAGGCAATATCCACTAAGGATGTTGTTCTTGGCAGTTGGAACATGGAAAACATTTGAGACAAGGGAGTCCAGTTCTTTGACGAAGACTTTTCCTTTTCCTTCCACCTTGGAGTGTAGATCCCCAAATCCAATCAGTTCCTTGACATCTGTCTGGTGTAGCTCAGTGAAGAATTCCTTCCGGTACGCGATGTGCACTGCTGCTCCGCTGTCTAGGGTCCATAACTCACGTATATCGTAGAGTGGACTCTTCTCAGGAACAGTGTTGAGGAGGATGGTACTAACGTAAGTAGCTTTCTCATCTTTGGAGTCTTTGGGAGTTGTCTTTGCAGTCCCAGAACTCTTTCCTCGGGATCCTTTCTTCTGTGCGCCCTTTGGTTGAGTTGGATAAGGTGGAGGGTCATTTGTGCCAGAGTGGACACTATGCAAATCAGCTGACTTGTGAGTGTCATCCTTCTTAGGTTGCTTCTGGTGTGGGTACTTTGGAGTACTAGTTTTCTGTTGACCGCTCTTTGCCAAGTTAGGTTTAAATGCTGCTGACATAGGTCTGAGGCCAATGTGCAGCAATTCTTCTTCTTCTGTTAGCATGTTACAGAGTCTCTGAGTAGTTCTGAAAGGCAGTGGATATCTGCTAAATCTGTCAACAGCCTTATTCCATTCAGGAGTACTTGGCTTGAACAGTGCATCAGAGTCTATAGACATGAGTATGAAGATCAGTCCTATCCTGCAGAGCCATACTTTAAAATTCAGTCCATTTGGCATCAACGCGAACTCACCTTTCAAAGCAGGAAAAGTTATGGTTTGCCTTGTAGACGCAGTCATCTGAACTGCTTGCAGCGGCTGGAGTTGAGCTCCAACCCCTGCTGGCAAACCTGGTGGCTGAACCATCTGGGGAAGCTGCGTTGGCATCTGTGGAGTAAGGACTGGTGGTCTCTGTGGTGAAACAGAAGTGCCTGGAACTTGAGGGATTTCCCTTTGCATCTGTGCGGCGAGAAAAGCTCTAAAAACATTAGGCTTCATACTATACACATTGGTTTCAGGAATAGCTTGTGCCTTTGCGGCATTCCATCCACTAGTAGCCACTGCTGCGTAACTTGCTGCAGTGGGGGAATCTGCCCCCCCACTACTCGCGGCTGCAAAAGGCAAAAGTTACATAGAAACATAGAAACATAGAAGTCTGACGGCAGAAAAAGACCTCATGGTCCATCTAGTCTGCCCTTATACTATTTTCTGTATTTTATCTTAGGATGGATATATGTTTATCCCAGGCATGTTTAAATTCAGTTACTGTGGATTTATCTACCACATCTGCTGGAAGTTTGTTCCAAGGATCTACTACTCTTTCAGTAAAATAATATTTTCTCATGTTGCTTTTGATCTTTCCCCCAACTAACTTCAGATTGTGTCCCCTTGTTCTTGTGTTCACTTTCCTATTAAAAACACTTCCCTCCTGGACCTTATTTAACCCTTTAATATATTTAAATGTTTCGATCATGTCCCCCCTTTTCCTTCTGTCCTCCAGACTATACAGATTGAGTTCATTAAGTCTTTCCTGATATGTTTTATGCTTAAGACCTTCCACCATTCTTGTAGCCCGTCTTTGGACCCGTTCAATTTTGTCAATATCTTTTTGTAGGTGAGGTCTCCAGAACTGAACACAGTATTCCAAATGTGGTCTCACCAGCATTCTATATAGTGGGATCATAATCTCCCTCTTCCTGCTTGTTATACCTCTAGCTATGCAGCCAAGCATCCTACTTGCTTTCCCTACCGCCTGACTGCACTGTTCACCCATTTTGAGACTGTCAGAAATCACTACCCCTAAATCCTTTTCTTTTGAAGTATTTGCCAACACTGAACTGCCAATACAATACTCAGATTGAGGATTCCTTTTCCCCAAGTGCATTATTTTACATTTGGAAACATTAAACTGCAGTTTCCATTGCTTAGACCATTTATCTAGTAAAGCTAAATCATTTACCATATTACAGACGCCTCCAGGAATATCAACCCTATTGCACACTTTAGAGTCATCGGCAAATAGGCAAACCTTCCCTATCAAACCTTCCCCTATGTCACTCACAAATATATTAAAAAGAATAGGACCCAGAACAGATCCTGGTGGCACACCGCTTGTAACCTGACTCTGCTCAGAATACTCGCCATTAACAATAACTCTCTGATGTCTACGCTTCAGCCAGCTGCAAATCCATTGAACTATCCAGGGATTAAGTCCAATCTTCACTAATTTATCTATCAGCTCTTTATGTGGAACCGTATCAAAGGCTTTGCTGAAGTCCAGGTAGGCAATATCCACGGCACCACCTTCATCCAACACCTTTGTGACATAGTCAAAGAAATCAATGAGATTAGTCTGACATGATTTGCCTTCAGTAAAGCCATGCTGATTTGGGTCTAATAAGTTATTGTTTTTTAGGTGCTGATTTATCCTCTTTTTGAGTAGAGGCTCCATCATTTTAACTACAACTGATGTCAAGCTAACTGGCCTGTAGTTACCAGCTTCTTCTCTACTTCTCTAGTTCCGTCTTTTTTTCTGTGGGGGAATTTCCTCCCCCTCTTTCCCTTGAAGGGGCCTCTATGTTAGATAAAGCGGCAGGATAGAAGTGAGTGACCACTGAAGCGTGACCCTTCTGCGCATGACTGCTTTCAGGAGGATAGGAGGAGTAAATTCCTACACTATCTGCTTTCTGAGATGTGGCATCTTCCAAGGATACTGACTCCATTTTTTCTGTAATCAATTTAAGTTGGAGTTTCTTCAAAGATCTTAATTCAGTTCTGGCCTCATTGGCTTTTTCTAAGTAACTGAAATATATTTCTTGCTGCACATTATTTTTCATAGTAGGTAAATTATCAAAGTGAAGGCAGAATGACTCTAACTGGTGAATTTCTTTCTCATGTTTCTCCATTATTTCCTCAATTTGTTTTAAATTAGAGGTGGTCCCCTTTATTCTAGCAGAAGTGAGAGAGACCAAATCATCAGAATGCTTAGTTTTGGCTGTCGCCTTTACAGGCAAATCTGATGAGAGGAGAGTTTGGGATTGGAAAAGTGTTAAAGTTTCTTCCTCCACTTCGTCATCACTAGGTTGATTTGAACAACTGCCTGAGGGGTCCCCTTGGGCAGATTTACTTTCTTCCTCCCGAAATCCAACCGGGTCAATTAGAAAAGAGTGACTTACGGTTTGTTGATTATCGTCAGCTTCAAAGGTTTCCATCTCAGCTTGTAAAGACATTATCGGTTTCCGTTTACTATCCGTAATAGTCTCGTAATACTATACGAATAGTCTCTTTTAGTTCAGCAAGCTGCTGGCTTGAGAGGGAATCGATATATGATTGCGTGAGCGGATTTTTCTTCCTTTTAGTTGGCATTTGGAGGAGAGAGCTAGTGATGCTTACGGAATGTAAGCAACGTCTGTTTCTTTAATATTAACCATCATCTGCTACCATGTTGGATTTCTAGAAGGGACCGTTACCTTAAGCAAGGTGCTCAGCCCGCGGGACTGAGCCAGGACCTTCCGGAGGTGATGGTTATTAAAGTACAGACAGAGCATGTTCGAATGAACAATTTCTTTTATTAGAAAAGTAGAAAATAAAGTTTGTCTGAAGAGACATAAAATGGCACATCTACATTGTAAATGAAGGTGAAGCGTAATGGAGGTTCTCTAAGCTGGAGACCGCCTTCTTCTCCAAGAAGGAGGATGTGAGCAAACAGGTTACATCACAAAGGAGGAGCTACATTAATAAACAGAGTTAACTATCTAACTACTGGATGTTTCTCAATGTCTTTGGGGGCTGTCAAAATCACAGCGTGACACAGGCTTGGTCAGCAATCTTTTCTTTTTGGGTTACTGAGTGGCAGTCAAATTAAATAAAATGAAATCAAATTTTAAAACTTTAAAAGTTGAAGTGTTGCAGAGAGCTACTCCCTCCCCCCCACCTGGCCACAAAACTATTTTTCTTGTCCCTTCAATGTCTTTGCACACAAAATCAAATTAAATAAAACAAAATCAAATTAAATCACTTTAAAAGTTGAAGTGTAGCAGAGAGCAACTGCCCCGCCGCCGCCCCTGTGCCCTGTCTGGCTGTCTGGGCTGGTATGCTCACCCAAGTCTTCTTCTCTCTTTAATATTGGATGAAGACAATATCTCCCTTTCTGTGAAGCAGATGCAGCCAAATTGGTCTTTGAAATCTCCCTAAGCCAGTGTTTCCCAACCAGTGTGCCGCGAGACATTGTCAGGTGTGCCGCAAAGAAGGAAGCTCAGCTTCTGGTCTCGCAACTTTTTGCTGAGAGTGCGAAGAGCAAAAAGTTGTGAGACCGGAAGCTGAGCTTCCTTCTTTGCACCTTCCAGGTTTTCCAGCAGCTGCAGCGCCCCGCCCGGCTGGAGCTTCCCTGGCAGTGGCAGCAGGTGAGCTTTGGTGCCCGGTGGGAGGGTGGCAGCAGCAGGAGGGCGGCGGCAGCAGCAACGGCACCGGGCAGGCAGTAGCCGTGGGGTGGCGGCAGGGTGGTCAGCTGTGAGGCGGAGCTCTGGAATGGAGGCACCGACGGCGGCGGCTGGACATGTTGCTGTACTCTGTACATGCTGGTATTGCGTGGCTGGCACTTGCCTGCTGGCTGGGCCGGGACGGAGGTTCCAGTCCCACGCCTATGCCCAGTGCAACGCCAGCATGTATGGCGTCTAGCAACATGTCCAGCTGCTGCCATCGGTGCCTCTGTTCCGGAGCTCCGCCTCACAGCTGACCACCCTGCCGCTGCCCCATGGCTACTGCCCAATGCCGTGCTGCAACGTGGTGTACACAAAAGAGAGAGAAAGAAAGAGAGAGATAGCAAGAGAGGGAGAGAGAGAGGGGGGAGAGAGAGAAAGAGAGAAAGCAAAAAAAGACAGAGATAGCGAGAGAGAGAAAGATAGCAAGAGAGGGAGAGAGAGAAAGAGAGAGGGAAGAGAGAGAAAGAGAGAGAAAGAGAGAGAAAGCAAAAAAAGAGAGAGAAAGAGATAGCAAGAGAGAGAAAGAGAAAGATAGCAAGAGAGAGAGAGGGGAGAGAGCAAAAGAGAAAGCAAAAGAGAGAGAGAAAGAGAGAAAGAAAATGATAGCAAGAGAGAGAGAGAGAAAGAAAGAGAAAGAGATAGCAAGAGAGAGAGAGAAAGAGAGAGGGAGAGAGGGGGGAGAGAGAAAGAGAGAGAAAGCAAAAAAGAGACAGAGAAAGAAAGAAATAGCAAGAGAGAAAGAGAAAGAAAGAGATAGCAAGAGAGAGAGAGAAAAAGAAAGAGATAGCAAGAGAGAGAGAGATAGCAAGAGAGACACAGAGAAAGAAAGAGATAGCAAGAGACAGAGAGAGGGGGGGGAAGGAGGGAGAGAGAAAGACATAGAGGGAGGGAAGGAGGGAGAGAGAAAGAGAGCAAAAAAGGAAGAGAGAAAGAAAGAGGGATGGAGAGAGAGAAAGAAGGGAAGGAAGGGAGAGAAAGAGGGAGGGAGGGAGAGATTTTTTTTGTCCAAACTTTTTTTAGCCCTCCCCCCCGCTCATTTTGAAAATATGAATAATGTGCTGCGGCTCAAAAAAGGTTGGGAAACACTGCCCTAAGCTATCTCTCCCTCTCAGTAGAACTAACATACTTTCCCTCCCTAGCTGGTATCTCTTACAATGGGGATGGACCGCGTGGTGCTGCCTTTTATAGAGGCAGATCAGGTGTCCTTAGGGACCAATCTAAGCCATGCAACCGGCTGGCCAATCAGTGGTAAGCAGCACACATGGCCAATCACAGCCTTTTATTTACCTTTATGTCCGGAGACCGCATGGCTTCAGGTAAGAAGAAGGCTGTCCATTGGTCCGTCGCATCACCCTGTCGCGGATTCAGCCCGAACTCCAAACTTTAGCACGGATTTTCAGCAAAATTTGGGTTCGGATTCGGCATCATGAACGGTGCAAAATTCGGTACAAACCAGAATTGTGCGAGTTCGGTTCGCCCAACACTACTTGTGACGCTTCCCCATTCAGGTTTGGCATGGTGCTCAGCCACCAGTTGCCTAATGGGTCAGAAGTGCCTCTGGTGTTCTTTTCCCGCATCCTGGCCAAAGCAGAGTGGAATTTTGGCCAGATTGATCGGGAAGCTCTGGCGCTCATTGCTGGGGCCTGCGTTTCCATGACCATGTATATGGCAGAGACTTGCGTTGGATTATATTTTTAGCGAATTATTCATATCGCCTAGTTTACAGGCTGGCCCTCTTCCAGATCTTCTTGAAGACCCGGCCCCCGCCTCCAATGTATTGGCCATTTCTGCTGACCCCCTTGCACTAGCTGCTCCCAACATAGCCAAATGTTCCAGTTGGAACCCAGCCTTGTCTACCATAGTTCAGTGGGTCCTTCGTGAGTGGCCTTAGACCACTCCTTCGCCAGAATTTTCTCCCTATTTCTGTTGCCACACAGAACTGTCTTTAGTGTGAGGATGCCTTCTGATGGGTCCCAGGGTAGTAATTCCCCCACCACTTCAGACCAGGGTCCTGTCTGCCCACCATCAGGGACACCTGGGGTTGGTGCGGATGAAGGGCTTGGCGAGGGGGTATGTTTGGTGGCCAGGTCTCGATTCAGATGTTGAGCGTCAGGTAACGAGTTGCCAGGCATGTCAGGAAAGTCGCCCTGCCCCACCTCACGCTGAACCCCTGGTGTGGGAAACCCTTGCAGGGCCTTGAGCCCAGGTCCATGTGGACCTTGCTGGTCCCTTCATGGGTCAAACATTCCTCATACTAGTTGATGCCCACTCTAAATGGCTAGAGGTGGTCCACCTCCGGTCCACCACTTCACAATCCATAAACGATGCCCTGGATTCTGTGTTTGCCACACACAGATTCCCAGACCTTTTCGTCTCCGACAACATTCCCCAGTTCACTTCAGTGCTTATGGAAACATATCTTGCCACGATCATAGTATGACATGCTTTAACATCGCCCTGGCACCCAGCCAGTAATAGCTTGGTGGAGCGCATGGTCCACTCCACAAAAGACACCCTCAGGAAAATGCCCCAGAGGTCATGGCCACCGTTCCCTGTAACCTGCACGCGCGGGCACGTGCACACCCCAAAATACACCCCCGCGCACTCTTTTCCAAGGGCGCGCAAGGAGCCAGGTGTTGGAGTTGGGGACGGGAAGCGACAAAAGTGCAGAGGCGCCGCGTGCGCTCCCCATTCCCCCTGCAGAGGCGCCGGCAGTAGACAAGGGTGGAAGGAAAGGGAGCCGCAGCCGCCCCCGCCTCCCCATGGTGCCTCCGGCCCTCTCGCGCCCCTGGCCTCTCGTCGCTGCCCCCCACCCGCCTGATCCGCCCCCTCTCCGGCTTTCTCCGCCTCCCGTCTTGGGGCGCAACTTCTCCCGCAGCGGTGGCGGCTGCAGCTTCTCCTCCTCCTCATCCGCACTCCCAACGAGGGGGCTGTGAGAGGGTTTTCTCTGTGCGCTTCCGGAATGCCGACCCCGCCCCTCTCGCAGACCCTTCTCTGGGAGCACTTTCGTCCCAAGCTTTCAGCAAGGAGGCTGCAGTAGAGGCAAGGCAGGCATTCCCGAAGCACTCAGAGAAAGCGCTCTCGCAGCCCCCTCGCTGAGAGAGCGAGAAAGAGAGAGCAACAGACAGAGCAAGATGGAAAGAGAGAGGGAGTGAGAAAGAAAGCAATAGAGAGAGAGAGAAAGAAAACAAGAGAGAAAGAGTGAGAGAGAGAGAAAGAGAAAGAGAGAGCAACAGACAGAGCAAGATGGAAAGAGAGGGAGAGAGAAAGTAAGTGAGAAAGAGAGAAAGGGGGGAGAGAGAGATAGCAAGAGAGAGAACAAGAGAGAGAAAGAAAGCAAGAGAGATAGAAAAAAAAGTGAGTGAGAAAGAAAGCAATAAAGGGAGAGAGAAAGAAAACAAGAGAGAAAGAGAGAGAGAGAGAGCAACAGACAGAGCAAGATGAAAAGAGAGAGGGAGAGCGAAAATAAGTGAGAAAGAGAGAGAGAGAAAGGGGGGAGAGAGAGATAGCAAGAGAGAGAACAAAAGAGAGAAAGAAAGCAAGAGCGATAGAAAGAAAGAATGAGAGAAAGAAAGCAATAGAGAGAGAAAACAAGAAAGAGTGAGAGAGAGAAAGAGAGAGAGAGAGCAACAGACAGAGTGAGATAGAAAGAGAGGAAGAAAGTGAAAAAAAGAGAGAGAGAGCAAGAGGGGGAGAGAGAAAGAGAGAGAAATGACTCTTGATTTAAAGCATATGGCAAAAAGCACCCAAATAATAACAGAGGGGAAAAAAACTACCCGTGTGTGTGTGTGTGTGTGTGTGTGTGTGTGTGTGTGTGTGAACTCTTGAAGCATTTCCAATAGCCCTCACAAGTTACTGGAAATGGTTCAAGAGTTCACATACACGCACACACACAAGGGGGGAGGAGACATGGATGGAAAAAGAGGAGAAGATAGTAATAATAGTAATAGATTTTGGTTTTGTTATATTATTAATTTCTTTTAATAAGTAGAAAAGTTTGTAAGAAGAAGCAATTTTTCTCATAGGAATCAATGTAAAAGCAAATAATGTGTGTGATTGGGGAAACTACAGGGAGGGTGGAGGCCCTGTTTCCTCCCAGGAGATTCCTAGAGAGGCCCCACAGAGGCTTCTCCCTGCTTTTCCAGCCCTTGTTCCTCCCAGGAGATTCCTAGAGAAGCCCCACGGAGGCTTCCCCCTGCCTTTTCCGGTTACAGTTTCGGAGGCTCGGGTTTCTAAGTAGAAAATGGTTCTTGAGAAGAGGCAAAAAAATCTTTAACACCCGGTTCTTATCTAGAAAAGTTCGTAAGTGGAGGTGTTCTTAGGTAGAGGTACCACTGTACATTCTTAGTACCTTGTTCCCAGAATCTAAATGCCCTATGATTAGATTCATAATCAACAAAATATAATTGCCTTGCTCTATGCTGGCTCTTTCTCCTTACTTGCGTGGGAACATGCAGGAGCACCAAATGTGTGCAAATAACTAAGATTCCATACCAACGAATACATGGTATTTCCCCTTCCTTGCGGAAGGCAAGGAAGGTGGGGGCAGTATGAATCTCAGGGGGCAGTTGATTCCAGAGAGTCGGGTCCACCACAGAAGGCTCTTCCCCTAGTCCCTGCCAAGCAACATTGTCTAGTTGACCGGACCTGGAGAAGGCTGACTCTGTGGGATCTGACTGGTCACTGGGATTCATGCGGCAGAAGGCGGTCCCGCAGGTATTCTGGCCCGATGCCATGTAGGGATTTATAGGTCATTACCAACATTTTGAATTGTGTCTGGAAACCAATTGGCAGCCAATGCAGACCGTGGAATGTTGGAGAGATATGTGCATGTCTGGGCAAGCCAGGTATTAAATCCTTTAAGTCTGTTTGCAGGAGTTATCTTGCTCTTTTCCTGATTGAAAGCATTACAGTTTAAATATTTTTCACAAGGTTTTAATGCCATTAGATAATTTAACAGTTTTCTTTAGAATCTTGAAATTCATACGTCTCATATGACTATGGAGCAAATGAATACATTAATCATGAGATTTTTTGTTGTTGAAAACAGAGTTAGCATTAATTACTAGATTGTCATGAATCAGAAACAAATCATTTTCTAATCTTGAAGAAACCCCCTTTCCTTGTTTTTCAATTATAACCTTATCTCAAAGGTTACAACAAACCCTGCCTTTACCAATACTCTAACAAATAACAAATTAAATACAGTGGTCCCTCATGATGCAAACCCCTCGTGATACGAACTTTTCGAGATACGAACCAGGGGTTCAGAAATTTTTTGCCTCTTCTTACGAACTTTTTTCGCCTTACGAACCCGCTGCCGCCGATCGCAAAAATCCGCCCGGCTGTCACCTTCTGAAACAGCCGGGCACTTCTCAGCCTTCTACCGAACCTGAATGCCGGCAGAGGAGGGAAAAAAAGCAGGCGACCCCTCAGTCAGACTGCTTCCTGTGGCTGCAATGAGGAAGGGCACCCCTCGACTTCTTTCTGCAGCAGCAGCAGGAGGCAGAGGCAGGCACGGAGGGCTCCAGCTTCACAAAGTCAGAGTTGGTCCTGAATCCTTGTGTGCGCCAGCCGGGCTACTGTTCCTCCCCCGCGGAGCTTCCAATGCCTAGCTGGAGAAGGCTCGTTTCTCTTGCTCACTCACTCGCTCTCCAGCCCGCTACAAGGACGCCATGGGAGAAAGTACTGACATTGGGCTTTTTTCTCTGGGAGATAGAAGAGACATATCCCTTCCTCCAGCTTCCAGAGAATGGAAAACGCTCCCTTGGTTTCAGAAACCAGAGAAAATACGCTGGGGAAAGGGAAAGGACTCTCTAAGCCCCCAGAGAAAAGAATCCCTCCCTTTGATCCAGGCAGCCTCAATCCAAGAGATAGTTTTCCATTTTCTCTGAGGGTTTAGAGAGTTCTTTAACTTCCTCCAGCGTGCAGAGAATGGAAAACGCTCCGTTGGATTCAGACCCCAGAGGAAATACGCTGGGGAAAGGGAAAGGACTCTCTAAGCCCCCAGAGAAAAGAATCCCTTCCTTTGATCTGGGCAGCCTCAATCCAAGAGATCGTTTTCCATTTTCTCTGAGGGCTTAGAGAGTTCCTTCTCTTCCTCCAGCATCCAGAGAATGAAAAACGCTTCCTTATTTATTTATTTATTTATTTATTTATTACTTAGATTTGTATGCCGCCCCTCTCCGAAGCCTTGAATTGAGGCTTCTCAGATCAAAAGGAGGGATTCTTTTCTATGGGGGCTTAGAGAGTTCTTTCCCTTCCTCCAGCTTCCAGAGAATGGAAAACGCTCCCTTGGATTCAGAAACCAGAGAAAATACGCTGGGGAAAGGGAAAGGACTCTCTAAGCCCCCAGAGAAAAGAATCCTTCCCTTTGATCCAGGCAGCCTCAATCCAAGAGATCGTTTTCCATTTTCTTTGAGGGCTTAGAGAGTTCTTTCACTTCCTCCAGCGTCCAGAGAATGGAAAATGCTCCCTTGGATTCAGGCTGTCCGGATCGAAGGGAAGGCTTTTTTTCTCTGGGGGCTGGGAGAGTCCTCGATTCGTTCTTTCCCTCGGGAGAGAGCCCGGCAGACAGGAGGCAGCGAGGAAAGAAGACAGTGGGCCACCCTCAGAAGAAATGGCTGAGGCAAAGTCCGGAGGTGGGGTTTCGAGGACTTCAGTTTTTGCGATGCTGCAATTTTGCTGAGGCTCCCCTCGCTGGGAAACCCCACCTCCGGACTTCCGTTGCCAGCAAAGCGCCCGTTTTTGCAATGCTGGGAATTCCTGTGCTGGGATTTCCCTGCACCATCGCAAAAACACAGAGGTGGGGTTTCCCATGGAGGGGAGCCTCAGGGGAATTCCATCAGTGTGAAAACGGGCACTTCAGCTGGCAAAAGGGATGAATTTTGGGCTTGCACGCATTAATCGCTTTTCCATTGATTGCTATGGGAAACAATGTTTCGTCTTACGAACTTTTCACCTTAAGAACCTCCTCCCGACACCAATTAAGTTCGTAAGATGAGGTATTACTGTACTAGGCATATATAACATTGGTAAATTCTCATTCAACCATGAACAATTTGCAGTACCTTTTCACAAAATCTAGATTTATTTACTTACTTACTTACTTATTTAATTTGACTTCTATGCCACCCAATCCTAAAGGACTCAGAGCGGCTTACAACAATATGACCTTTAGCCCCACAAGAATAACATTTCCTAACAACATACACATTTGAAGACATTTTTTTTCTTATTGTGGATGTAACTCTCTCATCTATTTTCTATCTTGCCTTCTATATTCTTCTTTAAAAAAAATAAAAATTGATTTTTCTTTAGACAAACAACACAAACAACATTTAACATTTAAAGGAGCTACAGTTGCTCCGCTGGTCATAGAAGTCTAACTAATACAGAAAGAAAAAAGTCTAACTGTAGTCAGATCCATACAGAAAAAAAAAATTAATAATATTCTACATCTATGTTTCCATTTTGGTATTATGATTCATTTAGTTAAAATCAGTTCTAATATCAATATAATACTAAAATATAACATTCAATTTTATATTTTCATTTTAATAATATAATTAAACTAATTAAAGCCAATTAATTAAATGTAAAAAACTTATACGTAAGATTTCTTAAAATACTGCAATACTATATAACTATACAGTTTAAAATCTACTTCTTTATATCTAGTTTAACAATATTATAAAATATTTAAAATCAGTTACTCACTCTAAAAAAAACCTTGTCCTTTAAATTTCTTAATATAAAACTATCCTTAAAATTTCAATATATCATTTAATTTAATAAATTCAAATGTTTTAAAATTGCTCATATTATTAAAACTCTTTTTTAATATTCCACCAATTATACACTTTTCCCCAAGTTTTATAAAATTCTGTTTCCATTTGATTATTTAACCGTCTTGTCATTATGTCTAATTCTGCACATTCCATAATTTTTTAAAATACGTCTTCATCTTTTGGTATTTCCTTGTCTTTCCATTTTTGCGCAAACGTAATTCTTGCTGTTACTAAAATATGAATTATTAAATAATATATTTCTTTTTTATATTTAGTATCACAAATGCCTAATAGGAAGAATTCCGAGGTCTTTTTGATCTTCTTATTCGTTATTTCCTTTAACCATTTTTCTACTTTATTCCAGTAAGTCTTAGCTTCAGTGTAGGTCCACCATATATGAAAATATGTACCAATTTCTTTTTTGCATTTCCAGCAAATAGGAGAAATATTAGGAAATATCTTTGAGATCCTATATGGTAGAAGGTACCATCTGTAAAACATCTTAATTTGATTTTCTTTAAAGGAAGTTGATTTTGTTATTTTCCAATTATATATCCATACCTTTTCCCATGTTTCCAAATTTATTTCCTTTCCAAAATTTTTGCACCAACTAATCATATTATCTTTCAATATCCAATCTATCATTTTATAATTTATTAAATATTTATATAACTTTCCAATTAATTTCCCTTAATTTTGAATCAATAATTTCCCAAGTATATTGAATGATCCTTGACTCTGAATAACCTTTGACTCTGCCCTCTGAGAACTTGGCACTTTGAGAAACTTGGCACTTTTGAGAACTTAGCACTTTTATTACTTCCTGCTGACCGGATTTATCTCAATGAGCTGAATTATTGCACTATTACCTATATTTGTATTCTCTATATTTTTTTATTTTTATTCAGTTTTATTGGTGTTTTAATTTAATACTTGTAATTATTAATTAATTATATTTTAACTAAATTATTGGTGGGTTTTTTTTAATGATGGATAGTTGGGATGGGTGTAGGATGTATGGAATGAATGTGAGTGAGATGAATGGGAATGACGTAAATAATATATCTGGCCTACCTGGCGCTGGAGAGCCAGGAGGGGGGAGAGCACCTATCTCTGGGGTGGGTCAGGATATTCCGGTGTTGCTGGGGAGAGGCAGATATGGCGGGAGCCACGAAGCTAGCCGTTCCAGGGGAACGAGGGATCGTTGCTTAATAACAATCCCTTGTTCTGGCTCCGTGAGCTCAACCCTGGGCACTGGTGATGAGTGTAATTCTGGCCCTGGGCTCAGGTTGCTGCTACTCAATGCCAGGTCGGTGGTAAATAAAGCTCTCCTCATCCAGGATTTGATCCTGGATGAGGAGGCCGACCTGGCATGTGTAACTGAAACCTGGTTGGGCCCAGAGGCAGGAGTTCCTCTCTCTGAAATCTGCCCAGACGGATTTCAGATATGGCATCAACCTCGACCCCAGGGAAGAGGGGGAGGAGTGGCTATTATAGCCAGGGAGAGCCTGTGCCTACGTAGACTCATTGCTCCAGAGATTGCGGGTTGCGAGTCCTTCCTGGTGAAGTTGGACTTAGGGGTTCAGGTGGGCTTGTTTCTCACGTACCTGCCTCCCAGCTGCGTGGCACAAGCATTATCAAATGCTTTTTAGCGTCTTAAATATAAGTGCCATTTGTTTTTCAGGATGATGTTCATAATATTCTAAGGTATTTATTATTGTTCTTAGATTATTTTTAATTTGTCTATCTGGTAAAAATCCGTTCTGATCTTCATGTATTATTCCATTTATAATGTTTTTAAACCTTGTAGCAAATACTGATAAAAAAAATTATAATCTACATTTAATAATGATATCGGTCTATAATTTTCAATTTTTTCCTTCTTGGTTCCCACTTTGTGTATTACTGTTATTAAAATTTCTGTCCATGTTTTTGGTAGTTTACCTTCTGCTATTGTTTGATTAAATATTTCTAACATATTTAAAAATAATATTTCAATGTCTAACTTATAAAATTCTGTTGGTATCGCATCTGGGCCTGTAGCTTTATTATTTTTCTGATTTTTAATGGATTGTCGTAGTTCTATTTCTGTAATAGGTTTGTTTAGTTTTTGTTGCTGAACTTCCGTTAACACCGGTAAGTCTACAGCACTTAAATAATCAAAAATTAAATCTTCCTTTATTTCTTCTTTTCCATATACGGTAGTTTCCTGTAAAATTCTAATGCTATTTCCTTTTTTTCATCTGTTCTATGTCCTATTACACCTTTGTTATCTATTAAGTTTTTTATAATTTTGTTTTCTCTCTCTTTCCTAAGTTTATATGCCAACCATCTTCCTGGTTTATTTGCATGTTCAAAATATTCTTGTTTTGCTCTTTTTATTTGTTCCACCATTGATTCTTGTTCTATCAACTTTATTTTATGTTTTAATACATCTCTCTGGTTTTTAACTTTATCATCGTATTCGTCTTTTTGCATTTCTAATTCTAATTTTTTAAATTCATCTTCTAACTTTTGATATTGTAACTTCTTCTCTTTATTCTTTTTTGCCGTATAGGAAATTGTTAACCCACGTATATATGCCTTTGTTGTATCCCAAAGGTTTTGTGGGGTAGTGTCATTGTTCTTATTTATTTTGAAAAAGGCCTCCAGTTCTTTCTCTATCCATTCTTTATATTCAGGGTTGCATAAAATGTTTCTATTCATTGACCAGTTATTTACTTTTCTCTTACCATTCCAATATATAACTAAAGGATTATGATCTGCCCACCTATTGGTTTCTATCTCAATATCTCTGATCTTTTCCATCGTGTGTGCTGGTGCCCAGGCCATATCAATCCTAGACCAAGTTTTATGAGGATTAGAATAAAAAGTGTATTGTTTGTTTTGTGGGTGGCACTCACGCCATATATCTTTTAATAATAATTCTGTACTCATTTTCCAAATTGTTGTAGGTAGAATTACCTTTTTTTTCTTTTCCTTTCCCCCCCTGTATAATCCATTTGACTATCTGAAATCGCATTAAAATCACCTATTATTATCATATTTTCTATTGCTAGTTCAATTATTTTGTCATGCAATTCTTTATAAAATTGTTTTTAATACAAATCTTGTTCTTCTTTATTGTCTTAGTTATAAATGGTTATAAATAGTTATAATGTCTAAGGTAATCCAGTTTCAAAAAAAGAAAATAAGTGAAAGGTCCAAAAATTTAATTTAATCCAGCAAAATATAGTTTGTTGAAAAGAATTAAGACATCTATCAGGGTTCTTCTGAGTTAATCCAATTAAAAATTCATTCCAGTTTTTTATATGATATTGATGATATATTAAAGTTATCAGTCCAAATATTTGAAAATTTAAAAAATCCAAAGTCAATGTATAGTAATTTAAATATTAAAAGCATCAATTTTCAATTTTTTTTTCTTTCCAAAACAAAGGAAAGTAGATCCAGCCGTTCTTATTTTGCGGAAGGATTTCAATCCAGGTTTTAAACTTTATTTAACTTCGCCTTTTACTTTCAAGATCTTCACTTTTCCAATATCAGGTACCAAAAAAATTATCTTTTTAGTGCTTTTCTTTTCCTCCTTCTGTAGATCTGCTTTTTGAAGACTTCTTTAATATTTTCTTAGCTTCCTCCGTAGATTGATTGCTATGGCCATGTCCCTGCAGCCACTGGGGTTCGGTTCTCCACTGCTGAAGCCGTGAGGCTTTCCTTACTCTTCGGGGCAGTGGTGATCTACCCCTAGAGACCAAAGAGACCCCCTCCGGACTCAAGCAAAGCGCAAATATGCGCCCTGCAGCAGGGAAAAGGCAAGGCAAAGACGGAGCGATGTCTTCGCCCGCCTGGCGCGATTGAGCGTCAACCCGGAAGTCTTGCCTTCTATATTCTTCTATCAGTATACCAATTATGCCAGTCAATGTCAGTTCATCTCTGGTCAAAACGTCCAATGAAGACACATATTTTAAACAACTATCGTCCTGTCTCCAACCTTCCCTTTCTAGGGAAGGTTGTTAAGAAGGTGGTGTTGCTCCAACTCCTAGGGTCCTTGGATGAAGCAGATTATCTTGACCCTCAAAAGTTCTGTTTCAGGCCCAGCTACAGCACGGAAACTGTTTTGGTTGCGCTGACAGATGATCTCTGGCGGGCCCGGGATTAGGTCATTCCTCTTGACCTTTGAGTGGCTTTCAAAACCATTGAGCATAGTATCCTTCTGCACCAACTGGAGAAGTTGGGGGTAGGGGGCACCTATTACAGTGGTTCTACCTCTTCGGTCAGTCGCAGTCAGCATTGACAGCGGGTCAGAGGTCGGCTATTAGGTCCCACCTTTGTGGGGTTCCTCAGGGGTCGGTCCTCTTGCCCCTGCTGTTTAATATTTGTTCTGATTTCAGGCTGATTTGCATAATACTTGAAATAAAGGAATTCCCAATTAATCTCATTATAAAACATATCCTCTTTATTTCTCCTTACATTTCAACTCTGCATGCAGTTTTCTTTCCTCCTCATTATTATGTCAGCAATAAAGTAGATAAGCCTGCGAGTAGCATGAAAGACATTCCACAAGTCATTCTAAAATTTATGGCTAATTAAGACTAGCCAGGTGTCATAAAGAAACAGATAATAAATCACACATCATGCTTACGCTTCGGAGCAAGTTTCAGGATGCAGCCATACTTTTTAGCAAGATTGAACAAATTCAGTGCCTCTTCCATCTCACACCCAGATGTGACATAATTCATTAATTAATTACTCTCTACTATCTCCACCCTCTTTCTTCCCTGTGTTTTCGCCACCTTCGAAAATGAGCGTCCCTCCATCTGTGGTCTCCCCCATTTGAGTCACCCAAACTCATCTCTAGGTCATTAGCTCCGTGGTCTATACTAACATTGCTAATTGTCGGTAGAGCAGGGAGATTTATGATTTCTAAATCCTAGTCCTCCTCCGAATTCGAAAACTCCTCATGCTGCAAGGGAGTACACACAACAATATCTACATGAAACTGCTGGATGAGATAATCTGACGACACAGGGTACACTACCATCAGTACACTGATGACACTCAGCTGTACATCTCCACCCCGTGTCAACTCAGTGAAGCAGTGGAAGTGATTTGTCAGTGTCCGGAGGCTGTTAGGATTTGTATGGGTGTTAACATGCTCAAGCTCAACCCTGACAAGATGGAGTGCCTGTGGATTTTGCCTCCCAAAGACAACCCCACCTGTCCATCCATTACCCTGGGAGGGGAGCTTTTGACCGATTCAGATCCGGTCCGCAACTCCTCGATCTACAGCTGAGCTTAGAACAGCATCTTTCAGTTGTGGCGAGAGGGACATTTGCACAGGTTCGCCTGGTGCACCAGTTGTGGCCCTAGTCTCTTCTCACAATCACTCACACCCTCATCACTTTGAGGCTTGATTACTGCAGTGCTCTGTATATGGGGCTACCTTTGGAGAATGTTTGAAGACTACAGGTAGTACAAAATGCAGCTGCACGAGATGTCATGGGCCTTCCAAGATGTGCCCATGTCTCACTATCACTCTGCGAGCTGCATTGGTTGCCGATTGGTCTCTGAATGCAATTCAAAGTGTTGGTTATGGCCTATAAAATCCTACATGGCTTAGGATCAGATTACCTACAGGACCGTCTTCTGCCTCATGCATCCAAGCGGCTTGTCAGGTTCCACAGAGTTGGCGTTCTCCAGGTCCCATCAGCCAGGCAATGTCATTTGGCGGGGCCTAGGGGAAGAGCCTTTTCTGTGGCGACTCTGGCCCTTTGGAATAAACTCATCTTTGCTGGCAGACCTGGGGACGTTGAGTTCCTAATATCTTGCTCCGGCGGATGATATGAATTTATGATGGGATGAATGTGGATGACTGCCTTTAAGAACTGGGGTTTTAGATTACATTTAAGTTTATTTATTTATCTATTTATTTATTTATTTATTTATTTCATTGGATTGTATGCCGCCCCTCTCCGAGGACTCATTTAGATTTCTTATATGTTCTTTTTGTATTTATCTCTGTTGTGAGCTGCCCTGAATGTATGGAGAAGGGCGGCATAGAAACAAAATAAAATAAAACAAAACAAATGTACATCTTAACTTTTATCCAATGAAGAAAGAATTATGTAAACTTGATGCAACTAAAAAAACAATCAATTTCTTTTCATGTAGCTCTTGCAATGTCTTTTTCATAAACTCCAAATGAGCTAGCGTATCACCACCTTTGAGAAGATGGGCTCTAAACAGTTTACATGCAAGATGTATGGGTGCACCCACACTATCACGAACATAAATCCTTTTCAATATGACCCAACACCTACCAGCAGATTCTTCTCCACAAATATGGACTAGCTGCTGATCATTCAACGTCAGTCCAATTAGGCTAAGAGCCTTTTCATTGCCCTGGTTAAAGGCAGCTATTTTCTTTGCATCTTCATCATTTGAAGCATCTCAAACTTTTATATCTGGTGGATTAATTGCTACACTCCATAAGCCTTCCTAAAGCAGAAGAAGGCTACATTTCACAGACCAGGAAATATAATTTGTTCATCCAGCCAGGTTATCAGGGACAAGCTAGTTGACTATTCTTGTGCCATCATTTATTCAACAATGCACCTTTAACTATCTGAATATGGAAACTGAATATTCACACTACTCATTATCTCACTGACAATATCTCACTGGCATTACCTCTCTGGGTTCATAACCTATGTTAAGGTGCGTGCAGAGCAACTCTTGAGTTATCAAGGACATGCACATAGGAATATTGAATCGTTGAATTGTTTTGTATCAGTTTAATATATTAAAAATTACTCAATATACCAGTATCCCAATATCTAAAGACTCCCAAAAAGTCAATTATTAATAAAATTTAATCAATCCCAGAACTATTCCTCCAACTCCCCTAAATTTCTAGCCTTAAACATTCTAAATTTATAATTTACAATATTTAAAATTTCCAATTTATATCTTCCCAGTTGTCCAAATTTTAAATTCTTAGCTTTTTATCTTCTTTTTTCTTCATCATCTTTCTTCTTTTACCTCATAGTATGTTCTATCAAGTAGAATTTGTAATCTAAATCCAAATTGGCTCATAAATTACCTCAAGTATTTCAAATCCACATTCGAGTAAATTTCAATAAGGTTTTAGTTATTTGCAATTCTGTTTGTCTTAAAATCTTCAAAAAGCTATTTCCAATTTTCAAGCTGTCTACTAAAGTAGAACCAAGGTCAAATGGCATTCCAGGTGTTATTTACTTTCATTTGTTTTCTTTATGTATTCTTTGTACATCTTAAACAATTATAACTTTGTTTCGGTTCCCACAATACAGTAATCTTCCTCCAGTAGATGGCTCTCCAGCTCCAAATCCATTAAACAGCATGCAAACAACAAAAATAACAACAAGACAACCACAGCTGATTGTCAACCAATCAGAGGGGGTTAGAATTTTTTTTAAAAAAATCAGTTCCTCCTAGTAATTACTTTCCAAAATATTGTTAAATATTTTCTAGGCTTTCTATGTTTGTAAGGTTTCCATTAGATATTTAATTAACATCTGTGTCTTTAATCTTTCTTTTTCTCCACGTATCCAATAACCGCTTTCTTAATATTTGGAGATTATTTTTAAAAATTATTTTAAAATAATTTGGGAGAACTTTCTTCAGATCTAATGAGGAAATTCCAGCTTCCTTGTGATTAATGAAGTGCCTCTCCTTTCTTCACTCCTCCAGGGCGGCTTTGACCAATAGGGATTCCCAGCATACAGATTCCGGCTGGTTTTAATGAAATAGATTACTGATATTCCTGGCTGACTAACTGCCAAGCCGAGTCTCTGAATCTGATGGATAATTAATATTTTATTAAAGAAAGGGCTTTACCTGTTGTCTTGAAAAAGATGACGTACACTCCTATTTGAATCAAATCATCTTCCCAATGTCAACATTTCTTTTCTTGGGAAGATCCAACTCAATTAGAGGAATTTGAATGAAGCAGATTATATTGACTATTTTTAGTCAGTATGAATGTCTGTGATAAGTCTGGCTTAGTTGGTCTTACAGATGACCTACAAAAGGATCTTGATAAAAAGAATACAGCCTTCAGCAACTTCAAATTATTTTTATAGATCTCAGGGATTAAATTTTGAAAGCATCCCTATATTTCAGTGGTTCTATTTCTTCCTTAGCAGGCAATTTCTTTTAGTAGTGATAAGGGGTAAAAAATTAAATGCCTGGCCACTCCTTTGCAAGGTGTCCCTGTCTTTAATCTTATTTAATATCTACATTATAGAGATAATTTCAAGAGGTAAATTGTTAGTTTGGAACAGAGTGTCATTAGTACGTTGATGATTTCTAGCAATGCAGTTCATTTGAGACTAAGATAAAGATATGGGAAAGTCCTAATCCAAAATTTTGAGGCTGAGAAGGTACACAGTAATTTGTTAGAGGCACTATGATAATTTTGATATTGGTTCTGGATAGAATCATAATATCCCTGAAGGAGAAAATTTATTATTGGAAGTATTCTTCAGTAGCAGGTGGTGGCTATAGCTAGAGGAGTCTTTTCTTGACCTTAGTGGGGTCACCAACTTCAATTTCTTTTGGAACAGAATGTGCTAATTAAAGTTACTCACACATTCAATCGCCCCATGTTAGAATTACTATAATTCAGTCTCCTTAAGGCTATTATTGAAGATCTTACTCGATGCAAAATGCAGTTGTCTAATTACTGAAAGCTAAAAGCCTTTTAGCAGATAACATCAATATTAGTGGTACTACATTGGTTGTCAGTAGGTTTTGAGATAACTATTGAAACTTTTCATTATTACCTGTATAGACTTTTATTTATTTATTTATTGGACTTTTATGCCGCTCCTCTCTGAGGACTCAGGGTGGCTTACATCATATAAAATAACAATATATAACATCCTGAATCCAATTAATAATTAATCCAAAAAACCAAAGACCATAAAAACACTCATACCCATTCAATCCACTAACTCACCTAACTTTCGTTGGCCAGGGGGCAGAAGTCTAATAGCCCCAAGCCTGATGGCATAAATGAGTCTTGAGACTCTTATGAAAGGCAAGGAGGGTCGGGGCAGTATGAATATCTGGGGGGAGCTGATTTCTGAGGGCCGGGACCCCCACAGAGAAGGATCTTCCCCTAGGCCCCACCAAGCAACACTGTCTAGTTGATGGGACCTGGAGAAGGCCGACTCTGTGGGACCTGATTGGTCACTGGGACTCATGCGTCAGAAGACAGTCCCACAACTACTCTGGTCCAATGCCATATAGGGCTTTATAGGTCGTAACCAACACTTTATGACCAGAGTCCTAGGTATCTGAAATATTATCTGCTCTAAAACATAATTCACACCCAGCGGTTCTGTTTCAGGTGACTCTTAATGTGGAAGGAATGGTGGAGCCCCTTCAGTGTCAAGCTGAAGAATTTGTCCAGCTTCTGGCAGACAAAGTCGCTCAGATCCGAACAGACCTGGACTCTGGGCATTGCCGACTGAGTTGCTAGTAGGAGATCTGAGTCCTATTGTGTGAGATGAGTTTGAGTCTGTGACCCCTGAGGAAGTAACAAGGCCATGGGAGCTGTGAGTGTTTCCACTTGTATGCTGGATCCATATCCCTCCCGGCTACACCTGTATGTTGGATCCCATATCTCCCCAACAGGGAGGTGACACGAACCTCGGTCCAAGCAGTGATGAACACTTCTTTGAGAGAGGGGTCTTTCCCACAGCCCCTTAAGGAGGCTGTGGTGAGGCCCCTCCTCAGGAAGACCTCCCTGGACCCAGCAATATTAGACAACTATCATTCAGTTTCCAACCTGCCCTTTGTGGGTAGGGTTCTGGAAAAAGTGGTGGTGCTCCAGCTCCTGCAGTCTTTGGATGAAGCAGACCCATTTCAATCAGGCTTCAGGCCCAGCTACAGCCTGCAAACTGCTTTGGTCTCACTGATGGATGACCTCTGGTGAGCCCGGGATAGAGGGCACTCCTCTATCCTGGTGCTTCTTGACTCTCAGTGGCTTTTGATACCATCGACCATGGTATCTATCTACAACCACTAGAGGGGTTGGATGTGGGAGGCACCGTTTCATGGTGGTTCTCTTCCTACCTCTATGGTTGTTGACAGTCGGTATTATTGGGAGGACAGAGGTTGTCCCCTAGACCCTTCCTTTGTGGGATGCCACAGGGGTCGGTCCTCTCTTCTCTCTTATTTAATATCTACATGAAACCACTGGGTGATATCCTCCGCCAGCAGGGGGTGAGGCATCATCAATGTGCTGATGATACCCAGCTTTATATCTCCATCTCATGTCAGTTCAGTGAAGTGGTAGAAATGATGTGCCAGTGCCTAGAGACTGAGAGGGTCTAGATGGCAGTCAACAGACTCAAGCTGAATCCCGACTGGTGGTGGGTGATGCTTCTAAAGGACTATGCCATCTGTCCATCCTTGGTCCTGAGGGGGGAAGAAACACTAACCCCCTCTGATGGGCCTGCAGTGTGGGTGTCCTCCTAGATCCACAGCTGAGCTTTGATCAACATCTCTCAGCTGTGGCTAGGGAGACTTTTGCACAGGTTCACCTTGTGCACCAGTTACAGCCCTATCTGGACCAGGAGGCTCTCCACACAGTCACTCACATCCTTATCACCTCTCGTCTCAACTACTGCAATGCACTGTAAATGGGGCTACCCTTGAAAAGTGTACAGAGACTACAACTAGTATAAAATACAGCCATGTGAGCCATTACGGGTGTGTCTAGATACACTCATGTTACACTGGTGCTCCACGGACTGCATTGGTTGCAGGTCAGTCTCAGAACACAATTCAAAGTGTTGGTTATCACCTATAAAGCCCTGTATGGCTCAGAACCAGACTATCTTCAGGAATGCCTTCTGCCGCATACCTCCCAGGGGCCTTCGGGTCCCGTCAGCCAAACAATGTCGGCTGATGGGCCCACCAGAAAGGGCCTTCTCTGTGGGGGCTCCGACTCTATGGAACCAACTACATCCAGAGATTCGAGTTCTTTCCATCTTACCAGTCTTCCATAAAACCGTCAAGACTGGCTCTTCTGGCAGGCCTAGAATTGTTGAATGAATGAAATCCTAGATTACTAGGTATGTGATTGAGAGTATGTATGCTGGCTGGGTTTATTAATACTTATACTGTTTCTATACTGTTTTTATTTTGTTTTTATATATTGTCTTATATTGTTTTCATTTTTATTTTTTATTTCTTGGAAGCCGCATTCATTTAAATAAATAAATAAATAAATAAATAATTGAGGTAGGTAGGGACTTCTTATGTATTTTTGGCCTTTAAAGAGGTTTGTATTTCAGAAACAATCTTTCTCTGTGAAAGCCATGGAAGAAACTTTTAATAGAGATCAGTATGACTCCTATTGATTTAATCTTTATGAAGTAAGTTAAGATGATTCTTTTACAAGACTAGATTATCAACCTTAGAATGGTTTGTTTGGCTGTTATAGTTGCTGCACTTCTGTTATTGTTTTTATGATTTGTCTTTTAATTATGTTTTTCCCAAAGAATATAATTGGGATAGTATATAACTGAAGAAATAAATGCATGAATAATTTTTTTTAGGACAAGCCAGAGATTTGCTTTATGAAAGGTGCTTATGAGGAAGTGATTCAATACTGTACAACTTACAACAACAAAGGGCACACTTTACCATTTAACCAACAAGAAAGAGATCATTATCAGCAAGAGAAAGCATCTATGGGCTCTGCAGGACTTAGAGGTAAAGTTTTAATTCACAATTCTTTGTAGATTGTGATTTGAAAACAAATTACTTGATGAACCCAGTGAACTCTGAACAAGCCTGTAGGAAGTGCCAATGTAACTTTAATATTTCTCTCTAGAATAGAATGCAATGGAAGGGACCTTGGAGGTCTTCTAATCCAATCCTCTGCCTAGGCACAAAGCCCTACACCGCTTCAGACAAATGGTTATCCAACATGTTCTTAAAGACTTCCAGTGTTGGAACATTCACAACTTCTGGAGGCAATTTTTTCTAGTAGTAGTAGATTATGGTCTACTTTATCAAATGCCTTACTGAAGTCCAAGTAAATTATATCGACAGCATTTCTCTGGTCTACTATTTTTGCTACTTTGTCAAAGAATGCAATAAGATTAGTCTGGCATGATCTGTTTTTGACAAACATAGGTTAGCTTTTGGTTATTGCTTTATTTGCTTCTAGGTCGTTGCTTGATTAATTTTTCTTCCCTGGTATTGAAGTTAGGCTGATAGGTCTGTAATTTTCTGGATCTATTCCCCCCCCCCCCTGTTGAAGATGGGAATTACATCAACTCTTTTCCAGTCCTCTGGCAGTTCCCCAGTGCTCCAGAATCTTTGAAAAATATAGTCCAGTGGTGCTGAGATCTCATCTGCCAGTTCCTTCAGAACCTTGGGGTGTAATCCACCCGGTCTTGGTGATTTGAACTCATCTAGGCTAGACAGATGTTCACTTACTATTTTCTTCCTTATTTTAACTTGTGTTCCTAACATGTTTTTTTGTGGAATGGGACTTTTAGCCTCCTCCACTTGACCAAGCCTGTTTCGTCCCCAGCCTTCCGCCCTCCCAGCCATTGGTAACTGCCTATTCTCCACTGCACTGGAAGGAGAGTCCAACATGGGTAATTCTCTAGTCTCATTGGTAGGGACTGAGTTTAAATTATCGTGTTAATGAGGTACCGTCCCCTAGCTGCCCCAGTAGCTCAGTTTTAAAAAACTCAGTCCAAGTGTAGGGACATATTGAGTTTGCTCTTCAATAAATCCAGATTGGGTTTGGGTAGAACATTGTTTATCTGTTGTATTTACTGTATGTATTAACTTTATCTTGCCTTTCAGGTTTTACAAGGAATGGGGTATCTGCCCTCTGCGGGCACCACCCCCAACAATTTTCTCCTTATAGGGCCACTTTTCTCCGAGAGAACTGCCTGGGAAAGGAGATTGCAGCCCTTGGTCACTGGCCTCCGAGGTCAAACTTGGCTGCCAGCCGAACGTGGGGGTGGGGTGGGGGTCCGTCCCCCCACTGGGAGGCTAGTTGAAGAACCGCCATCTGGGGAAGCCCTTGGCAACATGCCAGCGCCTCTCAGCTGCTTGTTGGCAATCCAGAAGCTTTGCGGAGAACAGGGCAGCAATCTCCGATGCCAAAGAAGAAGAAAAGCTGCGGAATTCAAAGGGCTGCTTCTCAGCTGAGCCCAGGCTATTGGTTGGTGCCACCCTCCCCAGTTTGAAGATCGGCGTTCCAGGAAGTGCCGGGGAACCAGACCGCTTGCCAGCTGAGTCACCCAGAGTGCGTGGGCGAGCCGACACTGCCCCTGATGAGGGGACAACGCCCGCCATTTTGAGGACTTGGGTGGAGCGGCGCTGGGAAGCAAGAACATGCGCTTCCCAGGAGGCAATAGGCGCACCACCATTTAAACCTACGGGAAGGGCAGCAACCTTGGAACAGCCTATCAGCTGTTTGGCGCGAAAACGCTGGGGGTCTGCCTGCACCTTTGACCTCAATGCACCATTTTTTGTCACAATCTTCCACAGTAAGCAGCATACTGGGAGCTACTGGACCTCCAGGCAGAATTGCCCTGCCATTTTGGGGACCTGTGAGTACAATAGCGGATCAGGAAGAGACAGGGGATAGAGCTGCCCCATCCCCCGTGGCCCCCAAGCCCAAAGAGAAGGGCCACACCAGCAGGGCCAAGGCCAATGCTTCCCAGGCCTCCTCTTCCCTCAAGGAGGCAGAGAGTAAAATAAAGGCCTTGGAGCAGCAGCTTGAGGCGGCCTTATATCCCAGCACCTCTGCTGCTATAAATTCAGTCCCAGCTATTCCAGCCTTTCAACAGATGGCACAGTCCATGTGACCATCCTCCCCTCATATCTTGCCCGGGCAGGCTGGTCTAGCCACAGAGAGAGACTAGTCCCCTGACTGCCAGGGGCCACCCTTGCCTCCCCCAGTGATTCCCTCACCTGGGTTCAGGCCCGAGAGACCAGGGCCCTCAAGCCAGCCCATGTACATGCCCGCAAGCTCGCCTTCGGGTCTACAGGCTTCATCAGCCACATTTACCCCCACTGCTGCGGGGTTGCGGGCCCAACCAGATACCTGGCAGGGCCTTCCCCAGTCACTACAGGGCATCGTAGCAAATGCTTATTCTCAGCGCATGGCGGCAGGAGTGCAACAATACAATTACCAACCTCGCCAAACCCAACAGAGGGTCCTGTGGTCAGCACCGCCACCGCCCCCATCAGGTTTAGGGTCCCTGGCTGAGGAACAGGCCCTGTTGGATGAAGACAGTGACCAGGACAATGATTTATCCGAAGATGAGACAGTTCTGGAACAGCCATCCTTGACTGGGCTCTTTAAACCATCGTTATTCAGAATACTGCTGAACAAAGCAAAGCAGGTTATGGACCTACCAGGTTCCATTAAGCCCACTGACACGGCGGAAGCATCCAGACCATCAACAACCTTGTTCAAAGAACCTGCTAAAGAGTCTGAACACATTCTTTCCTCAGAGATCTTTGTGGAAAACATAAAACGCCCATGGCAACATCCATCAGCGTTGGAAAGAAAGTTCTATACCTTCGATGACGAGATGGAAGCAGTACTGCAGTTTCCACCCATCGACAAACCCATTGCAACTTTAGTGGCCAATGCCCTGGTACCGTCTGAGACAGCTGATAGTCTTAGGCCGAATGACAGGAAGGCGGAAACCTTGCTGCGAAAGACGCACCAGATGTCCAGTTGGAGTCTATGCACAGCTTCAGTGGCATCCTTCTTCAATAGGGTGTTGATCATGTGGATCCAAGAAATGCAGGCGAGGCTGGGCCCTGAGGATGCCCGCTTAAGACAAGACTTGAACAAGCTAATGGCTGTGGCAGAATTCTCCGCTGACGCCACCCTACATGCAGCAAAATTTTCTTCCAGAAGTATGGCAGCCACATTGTCCTCGCGATGCCCAAATCAAAATGATGCCTGGCTTCCTCCCCCTTTCAAGGCTCCAAGTTGTTTGGGGAGGCACTGGAACCCGTCCTCATAGAGGACAAAGACAAACGGAAGGTCCTCCCCAAGGCCCACAAGCGGCAGGAATATTGTGCTGCCCCTTACTACCAGAGACAGCCTTTTTGTTGGGATCCTTCCTCGGGCGTGGCCCAGCAACCGAGGTCGTACTCCCAGGGTCAGTACAACCTTCAGGGGGGACAGATCCGGGTTCCAAGACAGATCTAGGAACTATCAGTAATCAAGATGCCCTTTCAAGGGCCCCAACCAAAGGGGTTTCAGACGCAACAAGTGACTTAGCTGATGTACTCCCCTTAGGAGGCAAACTTCAGTTTTTCAGCACCTCCTGGGAGACTACGTATTCAGACAAATGGGCCTTGGCCACAGTGTCACAGGGCCTGAGGCTAGAGTTCGTCCAGATTCCACCCAACTGGTTTTTACGATGCCCAGTTTCCCTGGACCCCCAGAAGTGAGAATTACTGAATCAAGAAATCACCCCATCTCTTGGATATTCAGGCTATCGAGAAGGTGCCCCATCACCAGGAGGGCACGGGGTTTTACTCGATATTTTTTCTGTGCCAACATTTTACAAATGATAACCAGTGTACAGCACAAATGCAGAGTTCTGCTCTCCTTCCTCTCCAAATTGCTCCAAATTAGTCTTGTGCATAGACATTGTACCATGGGCGCGTCACATCATCTGAGCCCTCCAGTGGTTCCTGCTGCCAGAGGACACGGATCAGCCACTCGAACAAGCTGGTTACCCTAGGTCGAGGTGTTCGGAGCTACCTGTGTTTGTGGACATCTGCTATATACCGAGGGTCCTCATTCTGAGACCAGGACCATGTCATACTCACAACAGATGCCAACCTGTAAGGCTGGGGGGGCACATATCGATGCCCAGATGGCTTTGGTCCTCAGCGGATCTATACCCAGTCAATATCAACTTCCTGGAACTCAGAGCAGTGTTCTTAGCCCTACAGGCATTCACATCGATGATAGAGGGCAGACATGTTCTGGTCCTCACGGACAACGTTGCGACCATGGCCCATTTAAATCACCAAGGCGGGACAAGGTTGTGCAGACTCATGCAAGAGACAGCAGCCTTATTCAAATGGGCAGAGATACATCTTGCATCCCTATCAGCGGAACATATTGCCAGGACATCCAATGTCCAGGTGGACTGGTTGAGCAGGGCGACCTTGGACCCAGTAGAATGGCGCCTGGACCCAGACCTCTTCCAGGAAATAACCCAGCATTTTGGCACCCCCCAGGTGGACCTATTTGCAACCCATCTCAATGCTCAACTTCCGAAGTTCTTCTCCCGCTTCCCATCACAAGGGGCGGAGAAGACCAATGCCTTACACTCACCATGGCCCTGAGGCCTACTGTATGCCTTCCCACCGATGTGCCTTATTCCGAGGGTTGTGGACAAGATTCTGATGGAACAGGCAGAGGTACTACTAGTAGCACCACACTGACCGCTCCACCCTTGGTTCTCCGACCTTGTGAGGTTATCAATTTCCCCCCTGTGGAGGATCCCAGATGAGCTGATATCCCTCAGCCAAGGGTTAGTTCTCCACCCAGAGCCGCAATAGTTCCAGTTAACCATCTGGCACTTGAAGGGGATAGACTGAGATGTCACCAGCTCCTGGACAGGGTTATCTCTACCATGCAGGCAGCGCATCGCCTGTCTACGATGAGGATTTACCAGGCAACATGGTCTACCTTCTGTAATTTTTGTACAGAGCACCAGCTAGACCCTCAAAGTTCTCCTCTGATTCCAGTTCTGGAATTTCTCCAATGTGGTCTTGAAAAAGGTTTGGCCCCAAACACCTTGAAGAGGCAGATGGCAACGATCTCAACAATCCTGAAAACACCTGTAGGTTAGAGATTTCCTTCGGGGAGCCTCCAACAAGCATCCCGCACTGGTCCATCGCTTTCCCACATGGGAACTCTCACTGGTTTTACAAGCTCTCACGGGACCGCCATTTGAACCTCTGCGGACGATACCTCTCCGCTTCTTAACTATTAAGACTGCCTTTCTTGTGGCAATAACATCTGCTCACCGGGTGTCTGAGTTATCAGCTCTTTCAGTACACTCAGTCCTTTGCATCTTCCACCCAGAGTCATCCTACATCTGAACCCGGCCTTCATTTCAAAGGTGAATACTGTGTTTCACAGAATCCAAGATCTCGTGATACCGGATTTTTGTACACATGGTAGCCACCCTTCGGAACTTAGGTGGCACAAGGTAAATGCCCGGAGGGCGCTGAAGATTTATGTTAGATGGACTAGACCTTTTAGGAAATCCGAGGCTCTATTTGTTTCCTTCTCCCAATCCAAGATGGGCCTCAAGGTATTGTCACAAACACTGAGTTGCTGGCTTCGGAGCTGTATTGTGGAGGCTTATAAAACAAGTGCTCATCTTCCACCAGCGGGGATTACGGCTCACTCGACCTGAAGCGCAGCCACATCAGACGCATGGACAACACAGGCATCCATTGAGGACATTTGCCGAGTGGCCACTTGGTCAGCACCGTCGACGTTCATACGCCATTACAAATTTAACTCGTTTGCTTCGGCTGAAGCATAATTCGGGAGGCGAGTTCTTCAGAGGGTGTGCACTACTCCTACTCCCCTGGTCCAGCCTTCTCTCTCCCATGGAACATAAACTTGGGTATATCCCATGTTGGACTCTCCTTCCAGTGCAGTGGAGAAGAACCGTTGTACCTACCTGAATGGTTTTCTTAATGCACTGGAAGGAGAGTCCAAACCCTCCAGGCCATTGAGCCCAGGGGCGCTTATTCGTTAAGTTCAATTCCAGTTACATGTTGCTATTGTTGAATAAATGTTGTTTAGTTTACCTTCACTGTTGTTTTCGTTTTTAAAACTGAGCTACTGGGGCAGCTAGTGGGTGGTACCTCATTAACATGCTAATTTAAACTCAGTCCCTAACAATGAGACTAGAGAATTACCCATATTGGACTCTCCTTCCAGTGCATTGAGAAGACCGTTCAGGTAGGTACAACGATTCTTCTCCCTGGCCCTTTCACTGAACAGGTCTCAAAAGCACTTTCGCCCTGGCCTTTTGGACACAGGGGATACTTTCCTGTCAGCCAATCAGAGGATTCGTTACTTTTCATTGCCTTCTACTCAGCCTGCTCATCTGTCTGGAAGCAGCCTTTTCCTTACAGAACCTGCCTGCCGCTGCCAGGGAAAAAACCGCAATAAAGCTAATTTAAGACTGTCAAAACTTCAAAGCTGAGAAAAAAGAGCTTCTAAAATAATGTCTCTTGATAAGGAAATAACAAACACATGCACAGATTAAAATATAAAACTCCCGCTCCTTCTCCAAAAAAGGCTGCTTCCAGACACATGAGCAGGCAGAGTGGAAGGCAATGAAAAGTAATGAATCCTCTGACTGGCTGACAGGAAAGTGTCCCCTGCGTCCAAAAGGCCAGGGTGAAAGTGCTTTTGAGACCCATTTGGCGAAAGGGCCAGGGAGAAAAGGCAGCAACCAATGGCTGGGGGGCGGAAGGCTGGAGACAAAACAGGCTTGGCCAAGTGGAGGAGGCTAAAAGTCCTAGAACCCATTTTTTGTGGTGGTGCTTTTGATAGGTTGGACTGTTTTTTCCCCATTGTGTAAAGACAGATGCAAAAAACAAGTTAAGTAGTTCTGCTTTCTCCCTGCTGCTTGTCACATTCTTGCCACTTTCTCCCAACAATGGACTATTTAACCTTTTCCTTGACTTTCTTGTTTTGGAAGAAGCTTTTTTTAAAAACTTTTGTCGCAAGCCTTTGTTCATTGTGAGCCTTAGCTTTGCTTACTTCATCTTTACAGGCTTGGGCTATTTGCTGATTTATTTATTTATTTATTTATTTGTTTGTTAATTTAGTAATTTATTCATGCATTAATTTATTAATGTATTAATGTATTAATTTATTAATTAGATTTGTATGCCGCCCCTCTCTGTAGACTCTGCCTTAGTTATTTGCCCCTCTTTCCACTTTTTATACTTGTTCTTTTTGTCTTTCAGTTTGTCAGAGAGTTCTTTATACAGCAATACTTGTTTCTTTTGAGACCTGTTATTTTTCTTCTTCATTGGCATTGTACTAGAGTGGACTTTTATAATCTCACTTTTCAAAATTTCCCAAGCTTCTTGAGTTGTTTTTTCCTTGAAGACTCTCATCCATGGAATCCTTCCCAAGCTCTCTCTAGGTTTATTGAAATTGTTCTACTATTTTTGTTTGCATAATGATGAATTACAATATTGCATGATCACTTGCCCCCAGGATTCCTGTAGCTTCAACACCTTCTATTATTTCATTTCTGTTAGTGAAAATTAAATCCAATATGGCTGATCCCCTTGTTCCATTCTGTACTTTTTGGGTAACAAAGTTGTCTGCTAGATTTGTTAAGAACCTGTTGGATTTTCCATTTGGTGCAGAGTTTGTCTCCTAGTTGATGTAGTTAAAATCCCCCATTACTATTATGATGTGTTTCCTACATACCTTAGTTAGTTGACTAGCAAAAGGTTCATCTACTTCCTCTGTTTTGTTGGGTGGTCTATAGCAGTGTTTCCCAACTTGGCAACTTGAAGAAATTTGGACTTCAACTCCCATAATTCCCGAGCCAGCATTCGCTGGCTGGTGAGTTCTGGTAGTTGAAGTCCAAATATCTTCAAGTTGCCAAGGGTGGGAAACACTGGTCTATAGTATAGACCGATACCAATGTTATCCCCGCCCCCTTTTACTATTGACCCAAGTGCATTCAAGATAATTTTCATTATTATGTTCTATTTCTGTAGTGATGTACCATATATACACAAGTATAAGCTGAGTTTTTCAGCACAAAAATGTGCTGAAAAATCCGACCTCAGCTTATAATCGAGTCACTGACAGCATCCGGCGCTGTGATGGCCTGAGTGCCTGCAGGGACACTTCAGTTATATGCGACTCCTCAGGGAGCGCATATAGGTGAAGTGATACCACTGCGAAGCAGAAAGCAAGCGCTCCCTGCTCCACAGTGGACTTTAGACAGCCACAGACCTGCGGCTATCTGGAGTATCTGGCACAGGCAGCGTGATGACATCATGCGCTCTGTGCCACCATGAAGACAGAGCGGTAGGGAGGCGGAGCAGCGGGGAGGCAGAGCAGCAAGGGTTTGAGGTAAGTACTTGCATTTTTTTTGTCTATACCTGCCTTGGGGGGACAATTACCTGCCTATAAATGCCTATACCTGCATATTGGGGACAATGTCTGTGCTGATAACCTCACAGCAGCTAATGCTGAAGCTCTGTTTGGACATACAGATGATGATGAGGAATCCAGTTTTGAAGGATTTTAACTCTTAGGTTTTAGCTTGGTTGCTGATTGAGCTACTTTTTAAAAACTGTTTAAGTTATTGTTAATATCAGATTGTTTTTGTTTACCCTCTTTGTTTACCCTTACAGAGCTAGTTTACTGGTTTTCTTTGAAATAAATATTCTAAAACATTAATCTATTTATGCCTCAATTAATGTTATAAGTTACCAGTAGCTACTGCATTTTCCACCCTAAGCTTATACTCAATAAGTTTTCCCAATTTTTGTGACAAAAGTAGGTACCGCGGCTTATAATCAAGTTGGCTTATACTCGAGTATATACAGTCGAGTATATACAATAGTTATTTCTTATATATTGTGTGGCTGAACCTCCTCTTTTATTTGGTTTATTTCTTTTAAATAATTTAAACCCCTCTAGCTGTATATTCCATTTGTCAGTTTGATCCCACCAAGTTTCCGTGATGGCAACAATATCATATCTTCCCTAATTTACTTGAATTTCTAATTCACCCTGTTTATTCCTCATACTATGTGCATTGGTGTATAGATATTTGAGTCCATTTTGATTGACCCTATGTTTACTGTCTACAAAACCTATGTTGAGCCTTACTGTCCCTACTTTCTTGCCACCTGTTTCTTTAGTGTACATGGTATGGCACTCACTATTAAATCCTTGGTTTTGATTGACAGCAGAGCTGATAATCATACACATACACCTCTATGTGGCATGCACAGATAACCCTAATTATTTTAGATTGCTGGGGACAGAAATGTTCTGTATTAATTAATTTTCTGTCCCCGCTATTCAGTTTACCGTATTTTTCGGTGTATAAGACGCACTGGTGTATTAGACGCACCTAGATTTTAGAGGAGGAAAACAACAAAAAAAGTATTCTGAACCAAATGGTGTAGTATTATATTGTTTAATAAAATACCAGTATAGCAGAATACTTTTTACAACCATGTACACTTTTTAAAACCATGTACACTTTTTAAAACCATGTACACTTTTTACAAACTTCAAACCTGACAGCTTCAAGACTTGTAGGCTTCAAGTCCCAGAATTCCTCCTCTAGTCATGCTAGCTCAGAAATGGGAATTGAAGTCCACAAGCCTTAAATTTGCCAGGTTTAAAGACCCTTGCACTCTCAACCCCTAACTCAAACAAACAAACAAAACAAGCAAATAAGGACAATTCATTTTGTTAGTCGTTCCTTTAGACACAGAAATGGCTAGTGATAGAATAATTTACAATTACAGTTCCCTGCTGAGGTTGCCTTAATATTACTACTATACCATGAGGTTTTCAAAGACCCCTCTCTTGACTAATCCAATTTTCACAATTGAAGTGCATGGAAATATTTGGTGATGATGATAAACCTGAAATATTCCTTAAAAGGAGTGTTTCTAGAGCAGGGATCTCCAACTTTGGTCACTTTTAAGACTTGTGGATTACAACTCCCAGAGGTCCTCAGCCATGTTTGCTGACTGTGGAACTCTGGGAGTTGAAGTCCACAAGTCATAAAGTGGCCAATGTTGGAGACCCCTGGACCAGATGACCTACAGTACAGAGTCCCTTCCAACTCTTTCTCCCTGTGTGTCTCTGTGTGTGTGTCTGTGTGTGTGTGTGTCCTGCGCAGGCTTGAAGTGTAAAAATGAAACCTCATTTTCAATACTTTTTATTCCGTTTTGCCCCTCTTCATTTGTTTCTCTTTGGCCACAGCGCTGCTATCTTTCCAGCCACCTTTGCAAAACCCTTTCCCAGCTTCTTTCGGGAGACCGGCCTTTCCGCTTCGCTTGCGGGACTTCCTACCACCAAATGAGCCGGGCTTAGTAACCGTGCCCGTCTAAAAAGGAGGCAAGGAGATGAATCTCGCTTGGCTGAGGATGTTGGCAACACTCAGTCCAGCCGGCAAGCGGGAGTCCTGGTTTCTTCATTCGATGATCCTGCCAAAAGGCCCCACGCCCCCAAAGCCTGGCCGGCTCCCTTTGATTTCTTCTCCTGGAATCGGAACCCAAACTCTTTCCCGCTGCTCCTAGTGGCTCTAGCTGTGCGCCCGGCCGGAGTTTCAGAAGCGGCTTATACCACCGTGTGGCCGCTAGCAGGGGGGAGGGATCCGGCTCATTGAGGTCACGGCAAAGCCCTGAATTTTTTCTTCAGCTGGGGGCGGAAGTCCTTTGTTGCTGCAGCAGAGGCGGCACTAGAACAGCCCAGGAGACCCTTCTCCTCTGCTGCAGCGGGCCCTCCAAGACCCTTGGGCTGCGCAGATAAGAAGGGGCATATAAAAAGGTCCGAGGGCGCTTGGAGCGAAGCTGCCTCAGCAGAGCTGGGCAAAAGGGCTGTGACAGGGACCAGTCAGGTGCCACCTCATAGTGAAACTGTCTCAGCCGGCCTGATCGTCTGGTGGGAGGGGGGCCCCCCAAGGGCGGGAGATTGGGGTGGGGGCCGATGGAACCGAGCCCCCTCCCACCAGACGATAGCTTCGCTCCAAGAGAGGCGGCACCTGACTGGTCCCTGCCACAGCCGCTCGCCTGAGCTGAGCCTGCCACCCATAACATGGTGCCAGTGCAGATGACAGCTCTGCCCTTTCAGTGCCTGATTCAGCGGCGGTGGTGGCCTGGGGCGTGGAGGTGACATTCCTGGTGCTGCTGCTCCTCAAAGGAAAGCCGCCGGAGACGCCTCAGTAGTTGCTCCTACCGCTGTCACCACCACCTGTCCTGCTTTGGCAGCATTTGATGCATAAGACACACCCAATTTTCAAAGCACCTTTTAAAGGTAAAAGTCTTATACACCGAAAAATGCGGTAAATGTTTATATAAAAAAAGAATAAATTGGAGTAGGCTAAGTTTGCCCCTCCATTTAATCAGGGTGCTAGTTTGATAGCATTGTTTTATGTATTTATATTTAAAATTGAGAGCTGAATACTTGGAAGTCTGATTAAATACTGCTAAATAAGAACAGAAATATGCATTTTTAAAATATTTTCCTTCATGGATTAGCAAAACATTGTTTTTATTTCTTGCTACGTTAACATTAACTAATTATAAAAAACTATTTTTTTAAATTTCTTAGAATTTATTGAGATACCATCTGCATATTATTCTATTAACATTATTCTCATAATTGAAGAAAAATGATTACAAATGTTTTGTTGTCTTAAATCAATGGCACAACTAGTAATACTATTTATTTCATTTTGAAAGTTCTGGCTTTAGCTTCTGGTCCTGAGCTTGGACAGTTATCCTTCCTCGGTCTGGTTGGAATTATTGATCCTCCTAGGACTGGTGTAAAAGAAGCTGTTGCTGCACTTATTACTTCAGGAATAGCAATAAAAATGATCACTGGGGATTCACAGGAGACTGCAGTTGCAATTGGTATGAATAGATTTTTCATGTGTGAATTTTTGTTAATTATTTTGCCAGTATATTTTGAATTTAAGTTGATTTTGAAACTGGGGGCAGGAACTGTAACACCATATCCATGAGCCACTATCATGTGTGCATTTTTCCAAGCAACTCCTTCAATGCATGACAAAACACTCTGTGGCTGGCTATAGAAATACTCCATGAACATGAATGTTTATGCATGAATATGAAGTTTAGTTATTCATAGTAAAAACCCAACAATGTTGGGCAGGTAGAAACATTTTTCATTATAATAAATAGTTTTTTGGATAATGGCTAATAAACTTTATTTTAAAAAAGTTTTGATTCTGTGTTTGCAAAATATAGAATACAAAAACTTTGCGAGACTTTTTAAAAATAGAATATTGCATTCCATATACTTATGTGCTACATTTATTAAAATGTACATTTTTTCTTATTATTATTGCCTATTCCTAAATTGCAACATTTCATCTATTCACCTATTCATTCACTCACACCCAAATGCACAGAACTACATATGCATCTTTTATTTTTAAAAGGAGATTAAAAACTAATACAAGCTAATACTTACTAACTAACTAACTAACTAACTAACTAACTAACTAACTAACTAACCAACCAACCAACCAACCAACCAACCAACTAACTAACTAACTAACTAACTAACTAACTAACTAAATAAATAAATAAATAAGCTGAAAATTCAAGAAAGAAAAGAAAGACAAATAGAAAAGAACCAGAAAAAGATACAAAGAAGTACTTTATTTTTGGGAGTATAAGATGCACCTCTCCCCTCCCCCCCCCCCCCCCCCAAAAAAAAAGAGGGTGGAAATATTGATGCAATACTTCATACATTCATATTTGCTGTCCTGAAGCCCCGGAGCTCTTGGGTGCTGGGGATGGCAAAAATACCCTTGTTTTTGCAAAAAGGGGCCGTTTTTCGCTCTTTTCTTTTTGCAAAAATGGGTTGGGCAAAGGGTCTTGGGAGCCTGCAGAGAGCTCCTGGGGACTGGGGGAAGTATATTTATACTTACTAGGTTGAATGATAAATTAACATTTAGAACCTTAAAATACTTTTAAACAAAACCATTCATTTCTCTTTAATTCGTTCATATTTCCTGTTATTTTCTTCTTCATGTATTAATCCGTCTGCCTTATTTATGGCATTTCTCCATCCCCAAATAACAAAATTGTACACTCTTTGTTATTGCTTGGGCAATATCAACTCAGCTTTCCCTTTTCCCTGTTGAATCTGCCCTTTGAAATATTTACTGTAGAATAATTTAGCTATCCCTCCCATTTTTTATTTTTAAGAGTTTTTTGAAAACAGTAAAAATTTATTCCAGATATCCATTATAAAAGGAACACTGTACAACACAACAAAAACATCATAATATATTGCTAAATGTCTAGAAAGATTCAGAAAATATGCATGCTGTGTGGAAACATTTCCAGGTCCATTTGGACTACAACTGGATACACAATTAAATCTCACTGACTTTACTGAGTTTTATGCACACCTGACAAAAGCTGTCTTCTATCTGCCAAATTTGCACACTATCCAGTCATAATATGATTTAATTTTGACTCTGTGTGTTCAGCCAACTGTGCTTTACAGTGAAGCACTAATTCAGCCACTCATGCTTTACACTGTAAATCTCAATTTATAAAAAATCATTGTTTGCACATGACATACTGCATTAAAAAAACAATTTTATAGCTTGTGCACACTACTATATCCTATGTACAATCATGTTCTGTATTTTAAGTTTTTAGGCTCATTATATTGTTTACAAAGCATTATGGGGGAAAATAACACAATCCAGTTGTAAGTCAAAACCAAGCAAATTACATCACAGCCACAAGTGAGCAAACTCTTTGAATTAGGCCTATATTTTTAAATCCATCCATATTTTCAAACTAGATGAAAACAGGAATTATGTGTAAACAGCCAACTGGAAGGAAGATAGAATGTGTGGGGCTGAGAAGGAAACATATAAAATGCTCCCTAAGCCCATTTCAGCCATCAGACTCCTGTAAGAAGCCAGGGGGGGGGAAGGGGGGGGGGCGCAGCGCTACAATCCATTTTTGCTCACCAGACTGCTGTAGAGACCATAGAGGCACCATGGGGTGGTTCTTTATTATTTCCAGACAGTATGGAACTATAAGTATTTCTTAAACTCTCGAGCTTTTCTAACAATGCACTGAAAAGAAATTTCTGGGTCTTTGTGGGGTTGGGAGTGTGCACATGCCACGCAAACACACATAGATAGTACACGTACACATGTTAATATGTAGTAGAATGTGTATTTTCAATGTCTTTATACATATGACTAGATAACAAAATGATTATTGAGAATTTAGCAATTCCACTGAATCCAAGTCCATTGGGTCCTTTAGTTGCTAAGTAATTTTATTTTCTTTCCTTTTTCTAGCCAGTCGTTTGGGATTGTATTCTAAAAGTTCTCAATCAATCTCGGGTGAAGAAGTGGATGCATTGGACATACAACAACTTTCACAAATAGCACCCAAGGTTAATTATAAATTGGGGGGAAGTGATCTTACAGGATAGATAATTTTTGAGTTTGGACAGAAGTAGAATTCTGTGCTTTACAATTTAAGAAAATACATGTACCAATTATGCTTATACATATTAATGTATAACTTACCTAATTAAAAAGCTAAATTATAATTTTCAAACTTACAGTTACTGATTTTTGTTAGTTATGAAACAAATAAATAGCTGTATGTTATTTTTCAACATTTGTTTCAATAATGCAACAAAATATTGTTTTTTTAAAAGTCACATTTGACAACATTGTGCAAATGTAAAATATTCTCCCATTATCCAGAGGATTCTGTTCCCTTTTTTTCTTGAGGAATTATTTTTTTATTTCAGTAAGAATAATTTGTTTTTGTTTTTTAACTGACATAATGCACCCCATACAACAGGGGTGTCAAACTCAATTTCATTAAGGACCACATCAGGGTTGTGGTTGACCCCGGGGAGCTAAGCAGGCATAGCCAACTGGGTGGACATGGTCAACATGACACCACTCCCCAAACTGCTGGTCTGTTTCGTCTTTGCACTGGGTAGACCGGGTTGAAGACATGCTTGCCTGATGTTTTCTGTTGGGTAGACCAGTCCAAAGACAAGCTTGTTTTGGGTCATTTCATGTCAAGTGGACTAATTTCAAAGATCATCCCCACTTTACCATCTCAGATTTTGATGAAATTTGGCACATAGGTTTTTTTATGATTAAAAAAAACTAAAAAAAAAATATTTCAAAAGACTAAAAATTGGGAGTTCTAGGAGACCTCAAGTGAAGGGTTACAAAATGTTGAGTCAGCAAAAATGACATTTTGGATCAACTTCCAGATGCTGTAAACGTGGCAGTTTCAGTAGTATGTTGGAAATATTTGGAGAACCTGCACACCTTGTAAGACTTTATAAACTAGCAAAACCCCATGCACCTCATTTGGTTTTTGCCAAATTTTGGCTATCTTTGATGCCCTGTTTGATCCTGTGGGACAGCTTCACTCTTCTTCAATTTAGCACCATTAGAAAGAGCAGATTCTCTTTCTTAATAATATATCATTTTAATTTTGGAGTCTCTTCATATAAGGATTGATAAAATCTCCTCAACCGTTTGCGGTAGCCTGTGATTTCTGCACTGCACCCTTGATACCAGTGCAGTAAAAGTGATTCTTTTTTCAATAAGCAGCATTTTTAAAAAAAATAAAAATAAAGAACACATTATGTTGTATCACTTGTGTTCAAGAAAACTAAAAAACCAGGAATATTTGTTGGGAAATGGAAGGATGAGGCCAGGTTTTATAACATGTCTGAAGAAATCTTCTTCAACCAGTTAGGTTGGCCGACCTTCTTATTGGTGGACCATGTTGATGCAAAGCAGAATTGCCTGTTGCTGGGGTGTTTTTTTTCACTGCACCCTTGCTACAAGTTGCAAAGAATATAGGGCTGGTTTGCAATGTAACTTAGAAAGACAGCAATGTACACACAAGTAGGACCTATTCTGGGTAGTGATTATTTGTTCAAACTGATGTGAATGCTCAACAATGGATCCAGAAGGATCAGATGAATTTTCACTTTGCTTAGTTGGTTATTCAAATATATCAGATTGTCATTTATTGACATACAAAAGAAGTAAAGGTTTGAAATTAATTGAAGTGCTTCCACCTGATCTACAGAGGTTGTTGCAAGAGCATTCTGGACATCTTTTTGATGCTAGATCAACTATTTGCCTTCATCATAAAGCCTTATTTTTGACTAGGTTTGAATCTTTGCAAAGAACCTGCTGTAACCATTTTTCCAAAAGTGGTCATAATGCAAAAGTGGGCTTAATAGTACTGGATGACACATTAGCAGGCCAGCTAAAGGCCATTACAAGCAGAATATTTGTGCCAGGTCAGAAACTGTGTCCATCTTGTTGAAAAGAAGTCAGTAACAGATCTGCTGATTCTTCATCAACATCGGCAGATGATGATGAACACATTGATATTTCAGACAATCTTAACAAAAGTTTGAATTCTATTGCTGTTTCTCCATTACAGTTCAGAAAAGTCAGCAAGCGTGATATAAGAGGCTTTACCAAGCACAAAATCAGGCAGGTGCAAAATACTTTTAGCAGTCATATTGCAGTTGCTGGTGGTTTTGACCCGAATGAGTTTGAAACCTAAGCTATTGGTCAGAAATGTGATAAATGTGCTGATTATGATGTCTTGGTAAATGAGCTGAAGAACAAAGTTCAAGTATCAAAAAATAATATAGAAAAACTGCAAATACTAACGTTGGCACCAAAAAGCTGGTCTATTGAAAGAACAGCCTCAGAATTCATGGTTTCAACAAGAATGGTTAAAAGAGCGCGAACTCTGAAAAGAGTTGTGGAATTCTGGGGAAACCAGACAAGAAGAAAGGTAAAGTGTTACCAGAAGTGTTCTTTATTTATTATTTATTACTATTATTATTTATATTATATTCATTATATTTGTTATATTATAGATTGTTATTACTCTTTATTTTAAAAAATGCTGCTTATTGAAAAAAGAATCATTTTTACTGCACTTGTATCAAGGGTACAGTGCAATGGTGCTTGTATCTATGGTGCTAAATTGAGGAAGAGTGAAGCTGTCCCACAGGATCAAACAGGGCATCAAAGATAGCTAAAATTTGGCAAAAAACCATTAAGTACCAACTTTGAACTCTTTTATTTTTTCAACAATTTGAAGGAAAGTGCTGCAAATTGGAAGTCCTCATTGCAGCTGTGTACTTAATACACCTGCCAAAAACTAACCTGAAAGGCCAAGTAGTTTTGAAACTACAGCACCCTGAGGTTTGCTGTAAATTCATTTTTAGGGCTTTTTTTTTGCAAAGTTTGAGTCTGAACGATGTAAAAAGAAGAGGATTAGGTACATGGGGTTTTACCAGTTTATAAAGCCTTACAAGGGGTGCAGGTTCTTCAAATATCTCCAACATACTGCTGAAACTGCCATGTTTACAGCATCTGGAAGTTGGCCCAAAATGTCATTTTTATTGACTTAGCATTTTGCAACCCTTTACTTGAGGTCTCCTAGAACTCCCAATTTTTAGTCTTTTGATCTAAACTTTTGCACAGCATAGTTTTATATCATAAAGAAACTGTGTGCCAAATTTCATCAAAATCTGGGATGGTAAGGTGCAGACCACTGGTCCATTTGACACGGAATGACTCATTTCCTTTTCACATTTGGTAAATCAGGCCGAAGCGACACAGGTAGACAGAGCTGAAGAGCCTCAGGCTGATTCCTTACATTTTCCGGGATGAGCTTGTGGGTCAGATCCAACCACATTGCAGGCCAGATCCAGCCCACACACCTTGAGTTTTGACACCCTGCCATACAACTATTGTTCCATATCATTTCACAGAAAGAAAGTAGTTTTGTCTTTCCTCTGTTTATTTCTTTGTACTCCTATAAATGTAAATGCTATTATTATTATTATTATTATTATTATTATTATTATTATTATTATTATTATTTAGTTTTGTATGCCGCCCCCCTCCGAAGACTCGGAGCGGCTCACAACAGCGATAATGTGACAAATCCAATACATAAAAACAACATCTAAAAACCCATATCATTAAAAACCATACAATTGAATCATACCATACATAAGTAAATCACATTAGCCTGGAGATACCACAAGTACCCCATGCCTGGTGGCATAGGTGGGTCTTCAGTAACAAATGAAAGGCAAGGAAGGTGAGGGCGATTCTAATCTCCGGGGGGAGTCGATTCCAGAGGGCCAGGGCTGCCACAGAGAAGGCTCTTCCCCTGGGGCCTGCCAGACGACATTGTTTAGTCGACAGGACTCGGAGAAGGCCAACTCTGTGGGATCTTATCGGCTGCTGGGATTCGTGCGGCAGAAGATGGTCCCGAAGGTATTACTATATAATATTGTAAATATTTATAAGCACAATTTATGTATCAAAGCTGCTCTTTTCCCAGAAAGTTCTTTAGAATAATGTGTACAGGATCTCTTAACTCTTAAAAAATTATTCTTATTGTATGGAATTATTTATATTTTCTATTGAGAACATTGTATTTCCTTAAAATGTAAGTACAGTGGTATCTCTACTTAAGAACGCCTCTACTTAAGAACTTTTCTAGATAAGAACCGGGTGTTCAAAACTTTTTTGCTTCTTCTTAAGAACCATTTTCTACTTAAGAACCCAAGCCCTGAAAAAATTCCCAGGAAATTTGAGAGCAGCACGAAGGCCCAGCCAGTTTCCTGCTATTCCCCCTTTAATCCCGGCCATCTCGGGCCTTTCTGGGCTGCCAGAGAAGCCTTTTGGTGGTGCTTAAGGAGGCTTTGGCAGTCCAGAGTGAATGAAGCAGTTTCCTTTCTCTGGGCGCTTGGAGAGGGAATAAACCACTGCTAGCACCCAGAGAAAAGAAACACTCCCTTCGCTCTGGGCAGCAACTGAGCTGCTCCTCTTCTTCTTCCTCCTCCTCCCACCCAAATTCCAAGCTTTTATTTCTTTCCTAATAGGTTTGCATGCATTATTTGCCTTTACATTGATTCCTATGGGAAAAATTGCTTCTACTTATAAACTTTTCTACTTAAGAACCTGGTCATGGAACGAATTAAGTTCTTAAATAGATGTACCACTGTAGTTACTTTATAGGTTTTGGAACATTTAACCATTTTTTTCCTATTGGAATCATAGTAGGATATGTTGTGAGAATGAGAGAGACTAGGTAGGCCATACGAATGTAGTTAGAGAAAAAGAAATAGAATATTAAGAATAGGAAAAAATACTATTTCTGTTTTCCGCTGAGTTGTCTTCTTGTTTGCAGGTCTCCCTAGGCAAGAGTTTAACATTTTAAAGCCTAACTTTTATAACTTTATAACTTTTATGTTTCCACCTCTTAGGTAGCAGTCTTCTACAGAGCCAGCCCCAGACATAAACTGAAAATTGTTAAGGTATGTATTTAGTTTCAAAACAAGCATTCTTTAATTCAAAAACAACCAGCTGAATTTTTTTAGAGCGTTTCAAGAGAATGCTGCTATTTAGGTTAAAGGGTAATATTAAAAATAGTCTGGGATAATTAAAATTAAAATGTTTTCTTTGAAACATTTGTTTTTAAGCCCATCAGTATTTCTATAATTAATTTTTAAAAATTAAATAACTTTAATAAAATACATTTATCTCATACTAGAAACCCATGATTTGGGTTAGGTTATTGTTTCAGATATATTTTTTAACTTAGACAGAGGAACAAAATGATCATAGCCAAGCAAAATGATCAGGAGCGACTTTCACCTTCCCCATTGAGTTTCCTAGTGGGAAGTTTTCATGAAGCATCAAATCCTTCCTTTACCCTTCTCCTTTTCCTTCCATTTCCCCTTCCCCTCCCTTCTTGTTCCCTCTCCCCTCCTTTGCTTTCCTTTCCTTTCTTGTGGGTGAATGATTGCTATCAGATGAACTTCCCTGATATTTTCCTTATTCTCTGCCAGCTTCCCAATGCAAAGGCTTTGCCAGTGGGAAAGTGGTAGGGAGAGTTTGCAATAACAATCAACTTTACAGTTCCTTCTGGCTTCTCCATTGACTATTGGAAAATTGTCAGGGAGCACTGGAAATAGGAAACACGGTGCTGACTAACATGGCAACAGTAATGAACAGGTAGCAATCCAGTGGCGTAAAAGTGGCCATAATTTCCCAAAATTTCATTCCCACAGGAATTTTGAGTCCCAGCATTCTATAAGTTAGTCCATTTGAGATACCCTGGTTTAATAGTACTTTCCAAATTAACCCAGTTGACTGAGTTAAATTGACCCAGTTTGGCTGAGTTGAGTTTACAGGCAAAAAAGCACAAGAATTTTACTAGCTTATATATGTGTATAGTAGAGAGATTCATGAAATCTACATCTTCATAAAAAGAAGTAATGTTTAAATGCATATGTTCATTATAAAATCTTAGACCAGTAAAATACTTTGACATAATTGGGGTGTTGTTGTTTTTTCCCTTAGTCCCTTCAAAATAATGGTGAAGTAGTTGCTATGACAGGAGATGGAGTGAATGATGCGGTAGCATTAAAAGCTGCAGATATTGGAGTTGCAATGGGGAAGACCGGCACTGATGTTTGTAAAGAAGCAGCTGATATGATCATGGTGGATGATGACTTTCAAACAATAATGTATGTTTGAATTATAGGGTCATTTTGGATGCAACATAATTTTATTATTTGTATAATGTCATTTGTGTAGAAAATAATTGGCATTCATAGAATAATGGTGATTCATTGACTCAGGTTGAAGACGGTCTCTGCTCCAGCAGTTCAAGTTCTAGCACTATGTGCCCGGTAAACTCCCACTATTTGCCTCAGCTTCTTCCCATTAGCAGTTTGAAAGTATGTCCTATGCAAGTAGATAAATGGGCACCACTTTGGTGGGGAGACAAATAGGTGATCTGTGCAGGCAGTCAGCTTTCTGCTACCTCCGAACCTTTTCATTGTGGTGCCCATTGGCAAGGCACCTTTGAGGGAAGGAGAGGGGTTTGAATGACACTGTATGAAGAACCACTGTGTCTTTCTAGTGCAAAACTAGCTAGCCCTCTACCAGTGCACCACAGCAAACACAGCGGTGACTTTTATCAAGTCATGGGAAAATAGCCATTATTGCAGCCAAAACAAAGAGGAATCTGATGCCATCTTTTTGAGCTAATACAATTTATCAAAAGGCATACATTATTTTAAGTTACAGTTTACTTTATCAGATACATAGAATGGCTCAACTAATACACGATTTAAATTGGGATGGTGGGAGAATACTTATACAAATACAGATTGCACAGTAAATTTCTTGTCAATTAACAATTGTAATGTGTTAAAAAAAATTCTGTAGTAGACTGAAATCTTTCAGTATGTATTCAGCAAACTTTTGCTCAATTGTGCTGTCAAATTTTATTTATTCCATAGTAATTACTTCATGATCTATACTGAATGCTAGGGGAAGTTAAAAGTCCTCTGATACTAAGTGTCCTGGTCTTGAGCCCTGATACATACCTTTAATGTAGTGAATAAAGTTGGGGCGCTATCATGAAGTTTTTGGTATAAATGTGGAAGCAAAATGTTTATTGCAAAATGTTTATTGCTGAGGTTACAACAAACAGAAATAGAGGAATATGCTATGTAATGCCAGCAGACCCATAGTTATGCTGTCAGTTATTACCAGTTATTTGATGCTTGATTTTGGTGATCTGTCTTTTAATAGGTATTCATTCATTGGAATCAGTTTGGCTTAATTGATTTGACTATTGATTTCATTGAGTGGATACATTAACCTATTGAATGTCTACTGGATTAATTAAAAAAAACTACTATTATTGGATTAATCCATTTAGTTGAGCAATTCTAGTATAGTTGTAGTATAGTTTAGTTGTAAACAAATATGATTGTGGGTGTCCGTGGTGTAAGTTAGAAGCATGTATATGCATGGCAATTTGTAGCTTTCTTATATTTATATTTTAAAATTGTATTATACAGGTTAAAGATGTATTATACAGGTAAAGATTAAGGGTAATGAGGGGGCTGAAATTGTTAAAGTCTTGATGTATTGAATGAGAAATTATTTTCTATGGGTCCAGATGATGAAAAGGTCATGAATGAATCTCAGGAAAAGCAGGAAAAGTGTTATGCCTTTTAATAAAATTTGTTAATCCTGTACAGTGCTACCACCGTCCATCTGAATTAGATTACTTTTATATACAAAAGCTGAAAGAAACTAAATTATTTTTAAAAGTATTTTAGATAACACTGAATATAAAGTAAAATAAATGGTCAAAAGCAAGTTTTCAGGATGATGTTTCTTTACTTTTTTACTATTCATTTTCTTTAAGCATTTTATCTTTCTTTTTGTATTTCAGGTTTGCTATTGAAGAGGGTAAAGGAATTTATAATAATATTAAAAATTTTGTTAGATTTCAACTTAGCACGTAAGTTTGAAAGCAGTGTCAGATATTTCTTATTATAAATTTTATTTACAGGATCATTTACATAGATATTTGCAGGACTGGTTTTGAAATAAACTGAATTTGGTATTGCTACTCCTGCATGCTTTTTACTCTTCAGCCCTAACTACAGTATTTCCTAATAATGAGTCTAAGTAATAATATCACTGCCATATCTGCAGCTGATAGCTCAAATCTCTGTTTCAAAGCAAATCAAATCTCTCTCTCAAATCATGTTATTCACATGAGATTTTGAACAAAATATTTGTACAGACAAAACTGAATTTTGGCAGCCTATATTTAAACTGCATAAATAATCAGATATAAATTATATATTTTTATTAATAAACATTGGATAGATAAAACATATATGCAGTAGATTTTTCAGCTTTTAATCGTAGAGTTGGATAGTTTTCTCTACTGATAAGGTATGTATTTTCTCCACATTGTAGCAGAAGGACTCAATAGGAACAGGGCTTAGTATTTTCACTTCTGTGTAAGAATGGTTGGTCCCATTATATGATAACTGCTTAATATGAAACTTAATAAACTGAGATATTTTCATACTCAAAGCTCTTTTCATATCCTATTGCTTAAGTAATGTTCTTAAAATGACAGAAAACAGTAAAGCTACAGATATTTTGTTTGAAGTAGATATAACACCTTGAATACTTAACATTTATTTTGTGATATACAGTGGTAATAATAATAATAATAATAATAATAATAATAATAATAATAATAATTTATTAGACTTATGCCGCCCCTCTCCGAAGAATCAGGGCGGCTCACAATAACAATAAAACAATACAGATACAGATACCTATTATCTTAAAAACAATTCATACTACACAGTCATACCAACTCATAACTTTAATGGTCAGAAAAGGGGATACATTAGTTGTCCCATGCCTGGCGAGATAGATAGGTCTTCAGGCTCTTGCGAAAGGCAAGGAGGATGGGAACACTTCGAATCTTCGGAGGGAGTTGATTCCAGAGAGCCAGGGCCACCACAGAGAAGGCTCTTCCCCTAGGCCCTGCCATATGACATTGTTTGGTCGACGGGACCTAGAAAATGCCAACTCTGTGGGACATAATCGTACCTCTACCTAAGTATGCCACTGCTTAAGAACTTTTCTAGATAAGAACCAGGTGTTCAAGATTCTTTTGCCTCTTCTTAAGAACCATTTTCTACTTAAGAAAAATTTCTCAGGAAATTTAAGAACAGCACGAAGGCCCAGCCAGTTTCCTGCCATTCCCTCTTTAATCCCGGCTATTTCGGGCTTTTCTGTGCTGCCAGAGGACCCTTTCAGTGGTGCTTAGGAGGCTTTGGCGAACGAAGCATTTTCCTTTCTCTGGGCACTTGGAGAGGGAATAAACCTTTGCCAGTGCCCAGAGAAAAGAAACGCTCCCTTTGCTCTGGGCAGCCCAGAGCGAATGGAGCATTATTTATTTATTTATTTATTCATTCATTCATTCATTCATTCATTTATTTACTTATTTATTAGATTTGTATGCCGCCCCTCTCCACAGACTTGGGCCGGCTCACAGCAGCAATAAAACAATACAGTGTTCCCTCAATTTTCACTGGGGATGCATTCTGAGACCACCCGCAAATGTCGATGTTCCATAAAGTAGAGATGCGGAAGTAAATATGGCTATGAACAGTATCACAAGCCTTCCCTTAACTCTTTAAACCCCTAAATTACAATTTCCCATTCCCTTAGCAACCATTTAGATTATTGCTCACCATGTTTATTTATTAAAGTTTATTTAAAAAAATATGTATTAAAGGCAGACGAAAGTTTGGCGATGACATATGATGTCATCGGATGGGAAAAACCGTGGTATAGGGGGGAAAAGTGTGAAGTATTTTTTAACTAATATTTTTTTAAAACCGTGGTACAGTGGAACCCCGACATAAGAGCTGCTCTACTTAAGAGCAACTCGAGATAAGAGCTGGGAGGGGAGAGATATTTTTGTTCTACTTACAAGCCCAAATTCGAGATACAAGCGCCAAGGAGCTGTCTCCTGAAGCCAAACGCTAACTTCCGCGTTCGGCTTCAGGAGACAGCTGCGAAGCGGCGCGCGTGTTTTAAAAGGTTGCAGCCGGCCTGGGGGGCTCGGGGGGGGGGTGCTTGCAGCTTTCTTTCTTGCTCTTTTTCTTTCTCTCTTTTACCTTCCCTTCCTCTATTTCTTCTTTTCTTTCTCCTTCCCACCTTCTTCCCTCCCTCCCTCCCTTCACTCATTCCTCTCTTACTCTCCCCTTTCATAAGTTTCCTTGCTTCCTTCCTCTGTTCCTGTCCCTTCCCCCTTTCTTTCTTTCTTTCTTTCTTTCTTTCTTGCTCTTTTTCTTTCTCTCTTTTACCTTCCCTTCCTCTATTTCTTCTTTTCTTTCTCCTTCCCACCTTCTTCCCTCCCTCCCTCCCTTCACTCATTCCTCTCTTACTCTCCCCTTTCATAAGTTTCCTTGCTTCCTTCCTCTGTTCCTGTCCCTTCCCTCTTTCCTTCCTTTCTTCCCACCCTCCGTCCATTCATTCACCCATTCCTCTCTTGATCGCTTAAAGCCGGTCCCTGGTGCAAAAAGGGTTGGGGACCTCTGTCCTACAGGATTGGGTGGCAGAGAAGTTGAACATATGTAAATTTAAAAGTTTAAGAAAGTTTACAAGTTAAGTGAAAGAAACTTCATTATTCATTTATATGTACATGTACATTTCTTCATTAAAAACATGTCTTTCTGCATAATTTAGACTAACTTTGTGAGTTTTTTGAGGGCTGGAACCAATTAAAATTATTTACATTAATTCCTATGGGGAAAAGTCGTTCGAGATAAGAGCTGCTCGACTTAAGAGCCCAGGTCCGGAACGAATTAAACTCGTATCTCGAGGTACCACTGTATAGACTTTTCGCAAAGTTCGAAGCCGAGAAAATCAAGGGAACACTATACAATTTCCTTTCTCTGGGTACCGCCTCAGAGTCCCTCTTTTTTTTTAAGCCTTAAAGTTTTGGATTTTTTTTTATTCACCTCACTTTCCTTCAGCAGCGATTGTCATCCTCCTCTTCTTCCTCCTCCTCCTCCTCCCACCAAAATTCCAAACTTTTATTTCTTTCCTAATTGGTTTGCAAGCATTATTTGCTTTTACATTGATTCCTATGGGAAAAATTGCTTATACTTACAAATGTTTCTACTTAAACATAGAAACCTGGTCACGGAATGAATTAAGTTCTTAAGTAGAGGTACCACTGAATGTTCATTCAGCTGATATAAGAAAGATTTTGCTACAATAGATGTACAATAGATTTCTAGCTTGTTTTTGCAGCTCTTTAACAATATTAATTTCTGAATATTTATTGATACTTTTATGTAAAAAGGAGCAACGTTCTATTTATAACAAATTGCTCCTGCTAGATGATTTATTAACTATAGGTAGTAAATGAAACCTCAGAATTCGGAGAATGGAAAAAACCATTACCATCATATGTGTCTTGAAACTTTCTATGATAGTGACTAATATCCATGATATCCCTGTCCCTCTGCTGCATTGGCTTTATTTGTATCTAATATAGGCATGTTTGCTTAGGAGAAAAAGCACAGTACTATTCACGTTTGATGATAAGCCTTAAAGCAGAGAATGGGTGTATGTTGGAAAATAATTTAGTAAACTGCTGTGAGTCAATTGTTTATATTGACCTTTCCTTAAATGCTAACAAAAAAGTTTCTGAAGAATCATCTGGGGGAGAAGAAGCAAAAGTAATGAAAGTCCCAATTACAGAAAGGAGAAAAATGAATGAACCCAAGGAGAGACTATGATGCAATACAAACCTGAATAGACTCAGAAAATAAAATAAATATTGATTCATGCTTCAACTGACATGAATCACCATCATGTTTTCTCTTTCTCCTTTTCTTATTACTGTCTTTTCTCTGTGTTTTGGAATTTTATGTAATGACCTGAGGACATATATTTAATTACACTGATTTTTGTAAAGGAACATACATAGATTTTTTTTTTACTAAAAAGTAAGATAAACATGTTACCAAAGTAGCAATTATTAAAATTAAAAATAAACCAAACATTTTGAATTTTGACAGTACAGTAATACCTCGTCTTACGAACCTAATTGGTTCCCAGGAGAGGTTCGTAAGGCAAAAAGTTCGTAAGACGAAACATTGTTTCCCATAGGAAACAATGTAAAATGAATGAATGCGTGCAACGAAAAAGAGCAAAAAAACGCCGCCGCCCGGCTGTCACCTTTTGAAACAGCCGAGCGCTTCTCAGCGTTCTCCCAATGCCGAACCCGGAAGTTCGGCAAAAGTTTGGGTTCGGGTGGCCGCCGAGAAGCCCCGCTGCCCGGCTGTCACCTTTTGAAACAGCCGGGGGGGCTTCTCAGCGTCCTCCTGAGCCCGAACGCCAAACCCGAACTTCCAGGTTCGGCGTTTGGGAGGCCACCAAGAAGCCCTCCGGCCATAGTTCCCTCTAAGCTGAGCAGTGAGCAATCGCTCACTTAAAAATCATCATCAACTCAGAGTTTTCCAAACCTGCCCAGAAGCCGAGAGGGAAAGAGTGAGAGGGAAGGAGAGACAGAGGAAGAGAGGAAGAGAGAGAAACAGATAGAAAAAAAAGAGGAAGGAAAAGAGAAAGAAAAAGAATGGGAGTAAGGAAGAGAGATAGAAAATCAAAATCTAGTTTGAAACTAGCTCAACTATTTAAGTGGCATTTTGATATTGATAGAGGTGCCCTATTATGAGCTCACTGTTATAGACACACAGTACAGTATTTTATTTTGAAATTCTCTGGGGCAAAACAGGGTGGGTTTTTTGTTTGTTTGTTTGTTTGTTTATTCATTCATTCATTTATTTATTTATTTATTTATTTATTTATTATTTCTGTGCCGCCCAGTCCCAAAGGGACTGCCACTCAGACACTATACTTTTCCGCCCACCCCCCCAAAAAATTAGAGGGAACACTGCCTCCGGCTGTTTCAAAAGGTGACAGCCGGGCGGTGGGGCTTCTCGGTGGCCTCACGAACATGAACTTGTGCCGAACTTACGGGTTCGGCGTTCGGGAGGCCGCCGAGAAGCCCCTCCACCTGGCTGTCACCTTTTGAAACAGCCGGGGGGCTTCTCAGCAGCCTCCCGAACGCCAAATCCGGATGTTTGGGTTTGGCGTTCGGGTTCAGGAGGACGCTGAGAAGCCCCCCGGCTGTTTCAAAAAGCAACAGCCGGGCGGCGGGGCTTCTTGGCCTCCCGAACCCGAACTTTTGCCGAACTTCCGGGTCGGCGTTCAGGAGGCCGCCGAGAAGCCCCGCCGCCTGGCTGTCACCTTTTGAAACAGCCGGGGGGCTTCTCGGCGGCCTCCCGAATGCTGAACCCGGAAATTCGGGTTTGGCGTTCAGGTTCAGGAAGACGCTGAGAAGCCCCCTGGCTGTTTCAAAAAGCGACAGCCGGGCGGCGGGGTTTCTCGGCGGTGGCGGGTTCGTAAGACGGAAAAAGTTTGTAACAAGAGGCAAAAAATTTCTGAACCCCGGGTTCGTATCTCGGGTTGTTCGTATGGCGAGGGGTTCGTATCATGAGGTACCACTGTATTGCATAGATTCCAAGACAAAGAATACAGGAACTTTTTAAATACATTTTTTTAAAAAAAGTTGGACATAATTTACGTAGACTAGAAAAGAATCAAGTAAAGTGTTACAGCTTCCAAACATCCTTTTGAAATTATATAACATTTCCCCCAAAACTTTGGCAACTTAATAATAATAATTAATAATTTATTAGATTTGTATGCCACCCCTCTCCAAGGACTTGGGGCAGCTCACAACAATAATAAAATACAATAGACAGTGGTACAAATCTAATATTAGTAAAACTGAAGTTAAAATCCCTTAATATTAAAAAACAACCAATACTACAGAATCATACCATTCTCAAGTGCTATAATCAGCAAAAGGGGGGACAACATAAGTGGGTCTTTAACATCTTGCGGAAGATGGGGAGGGTGAGGGCAATTTGAATCTCTGGGGGGGAGTTGATTCCAGAGGGCCGGGGCTGCCACAGAGAAGGCTCTTCCCCGGGTCCCTCCAGACGGTATTGTTTAGTTGACAGGACCCAGAGAAGGCCAAATCTGTGGGACCTAATCAGCCGCTGGGACTCGTGCGGCAGAAGGCGGTCCCGTAGGTATTCTGGTCCAATGCCATGTAGGGCTTTATAGGTCATTATATGGGGTGGAGATGTACAGCTAGGTGTCATCAGCATACTGATGGCACCTCACCCTTGGATGATCTCACCCAGCGGTTTCATGTAGATATTAAATAGCAGGGGGGAGAGGACTGACCCCTGAGGCATCCCAAAGGGTAGAAGCCTCGAGGTCGACCACTGACCTCCCATTAACACCGGCTGCGATCGGCCAGAGAGATAGGAGGAGAACCACTGCAAAACAGTGCCCCCCACTCCCAACCCCTCTAGCTGTCGCAGAAGGATACCATGGTTGATGGTATCGAAAACTGCTGAGAAGTCAAAAAGCACCAGGACAGAGGATAAAACCCTGTCCTGGGCCCGCAACTTCCAGATATGTAGACTTAATTCTCTGAATTTCACAGGAAGCAGGTCAAATGCATTTACAGTAGAGGTTGTCAAGGTTGGAAAACATTCTGTATTTTATAACGTATCAAAATGCTTTGGGAGATTCTCTAAGCATATCCAAGTTTGGAATGGCTTTCAAATTTGATACACATACAAATTAATACAATTCAGGGTTGCACAACTAAAGCTAAACATTTTGTTACTGGAACCTTGATTTCGTATAAACACAAAAAAGTCCAGTTTATTTTGATTGTTACAAAATACATATTCTTATCAAATAGTCAAAACCACTATTAACTCTATTTCAGTAGCAGAGGATACTGTAAATTTTGAATTGCTGAATGCGAAAGCTATAATTTATGTTGCCCCAAATAAAATCCTTACTTACGCGATCTGACTTAAATTAATTGTATTTTTATTCTGTATGTATATTTGTTTGCTATTCATTTCTATTATATTTTTCTTTTACATTCTCCCTCATCCTCCCTTTTTTTGGCTATGCTGACAGCTGTTTAAAATAACCTTTTTCAACAGGAGTATAGCTGCATTGACGTTAATCTCATTGGCCACATTAATGAACTTTCCTAATCCTCTTAATGCTATGCAGATCTTATGGATCAACATTATCATGGATGGGCCTCCAGCTCAAAGGTATTCTTTTTAATGTTTCAGGGTTGCACAACTAAAACTAATGCATTTTTAATTTCTTACATAATTTGCAGTCTGTAGTTGAACTTTTTATAATTTCTTCCATTCATAAGGCAATTAAATCAATTTTTTTATTTAGCTGTCAAGACAGCACTTGAAAATTATTGCAATAAATATTTATTTCTGTATCATTTTCAAAAGACTGCTTTTTAATATCACCAGTGTCCCAGCAGGACATTTGAAGAAATTTGCTAAATCACTAACAGTAAATGGTTTTTAAGAAATGCTGACATGGTGAGATTACATAGGTAATAAATTTTGCAGGTAGTGTCAGATAAGAGTTACCGTAATTGAATTAAAGCCAGAATAGTCATATTCATATTTCATTGATTCCAGTGACTAATCTAGTTTGGATTAAGCCTATTTTGATTAGTTGATTGAAAAATATACACCCACACTTAAATTGTCAAATACCATATTGACTGATTGATGTGATATTAATAAAGTTAAACTTTTATAAAATTATTTGCTTTCTTAATTTTTAGTCTTGGTGTAGAGCCTGTAGATAAAGATGTTATCCGAAAACCTCCACGAAATGTTAAGGACAGTATTTTGACCAAAAATCTGATTATTAAAATTCTAATTTCATCTATAATTATTGTATGTGGAACACTATTTGTCTTCTGGAGAGAGGTAGGAACCATCTGTTTGTAATGTTAATATTTACTTGCAATATTGTTTATATTACAGGAAATACAAATATAAAAATATATACAGTGATCCCCTGCTCGTTGCGAGGGTTCCGTTCCAGGACCCCCTGCAACGAGCGGGTTTTCGCGAAGTAGCGCTGCGGAAGTAAAAACACCATCTGCGCATGTGCAGATGGTGTTTTTACTCCCGCAGCGCTAGCGAGGAGCCGAAGATTGGGGGCGGCGCGGCTGTTTTAAAACGTCGCCGCCGGCATGGGGGGCTTCCTAGCAGCCCCCCAAACCCAGGTTGGGGGTCCGGGGGGTGCTGGCAAGCCCCCCATGCCGGCGGCAACATTTTAAAACAGCCGCGCCGCCCCCAATCTTCGGCTCCTCGCTAGCGGGCAGGCAGGCGGCGGACAAGCCGTTCGCTGTCGCTGGCTGTCGCCGCTTTCGAGCTGAGTCCTGGAGCGAATTCGCTTCAGGACTCAGCTCAAAAGCGCCGAGAGCCAGCGCCAGCGAACGGCTTCTCCGCGCTGGCTGTCGCTGCTTTCGAGCTGAGTCCTGGAGCGAATTCGCTTCAGGACTCAGCTCAAAAGCGCCGAGAGCCAGCGCCAGCGAACGGCTTCTCCGCGCTGGCTGTCGCCGCTTTCGAGCTGAGTCCTGGAGCGAATTCGCTTCAGGACTCAGCTCAAAAGCGCCGAACCAGCGCCAGCGAACGGCTTCTCCGCGCTGGCTGTCGCCGCTTTCGAGCTGAGTCCTGGAGCGAATTCGCTTCAGGACTCAGCTCAAAAGCGCCGAGAGCCAGCGCCAGCGAACGGCTTCTCCGCGCTGGCTGTCGCCGCTTTCGAGCTGAGTCCTGGAGCAAATTCGCTTCAGGACTCAGCTCAAAAGCGCCGAGAGCCAGCGCCAGCGAACGGCTTCTCCGCGCTGGCTGTCGCCGCTTTCGAGCTGAGTCCTGGAGCGAATTCGCTTCAGGACTCAGCTCAAAAGCGCCGAGAGCCAGCGCCAGCGAACGGCTTCTCCGCGCTGGCTCTCGCCGCTTTCCAGCTGAGTCCTGGAGCGAATTCGCTTCAGGACTCAGCTCGAAAGCGGCGAGAATGAACCGCGTGGGCGGGCGAAGGGCGGGCGGCAGCGAGGAGTTTGCGTGGGCGGTGGGGAAACTCCTTGCTGATGCCCGCTGCTCGCCCTCCCGCCAGCAAGAGGGGGAAGACCCAGGGAAGCCGCCCAGCAGCTGATCTGCCGGGCGCCATCTACGCATGCGTGCCCATAGAAAAAAAGGGCACACATGCGCAGATGGTGTTTTGACTTCCGGGTTGAAAAATCGCAAATTACCCTGTTCGCAATGGTCGGGGACGCAATAACCGGGGTATTACTGTAATCTATGACTGAGATCTAAAGAAACATATAATATAGTCTGTGTAAGCAAGAAAGCTTTAGATTCTGGATTTTTGAATAACAGTCTTAAATTGTATTGTATTTGTATTTATTACATTTGTATGCCGCCCCTCTTCGTAGACTCAGTGATAAAAATGGTACATAGTGACAAATAATTAAAATCTAAAATAGCAATTATACATATAAAAAATCTATAAAAAAAACCAGTAAATAAAAACATACATACAGTCATGTTGTGCACAGAAACTACATAGGCAAGGGGAAGATGTCTCAGTTCCCCCAAGCTTGATGACAAAGATGGGTTTTGAGGAGTTTACGAAAGGCAAGGAGGGTGGGGGCAGTCCTAATCTCCGGGGGGAGCTGATTCCAGAGGGTCGGGCCGCCACAGAGAAGACTCCCCCTGGGTCCTGTCAGACGGCATTGTTTAGTCAACGGGACCCGGAGAAGACCAACTCTATGGGACCTAACCGGTCGCTGGGATTCGTGCGGCAGAAGGCGGTCTCGTAGATAATCTGGTCCGGTGCCATGCAGCGTTCCCTGTAAACTGCGCGTGTGCCCCAAAATAGCCCCCCGCGCACCCTTTTTCACGGGCGTGTGCTCCCCATCCCCCTGCCAGCCTGCGGGGGTGCGGGGCAGGGAGGCGCCGGCAGTAGAAGGGAAGGGAGTTGCGGCCGCCGGCCCCCTCGGCCTTTTGGTGCTGCCCCCCACCCGCCCGATCCACCCCCTCTGCTCCTCCGCCACCTCCTGCCTTTGGGTGCGGCTCCTTCCGCACCAGGAACGCACGCCGGCGAAGGCTTTTCTTATTTTGAATGTGCCGGGCGGGCTGGCAGGGGGATGGGGAGCGCACGCAACCGCCTGCGCGCCCCCGACATTGAATATCACCTTCGCCAGCCTCCGCTGTGAGAAGAACGGAGAGAGAACGAGAGAGAGTGAGAGCAACAGACAGCAAGATAGAGAAAAAGTGAGAAAGAGAGAGAGAGAGAAAGGGGGGAGAGAAAGAGATAGCAAGAGAGAGAAAGAGTGTGAGAAAGAAAACAAGAGAGAAAGAGTGAGAGAGAGAGAAAGCAAGAGAGAGAGAAAGAAAACAAGAGAGAGAAAGTGAGAAAAAGAGAGAGAAAGAGGGGGAGAAAGAGAGAGAGAGAAAGAAAGAGAGAGATGAGAGAGGAAGGAAGAGAGTGAGAGAGAGGAAGAAAGCAAGAGAGAGACAGACAGAGAAGGCAAGAGAGAGAGAAGAGTGGAAGGAAGAGATAAAGAGAAATGATAGAAAAAAGGGGAGAAAAGAGAAATGAGAAAATGAATGAGGCAGAGAATGACAGGAAAGAGAGAGAAACAGAGAGAGAAGTGACTCTTGATTTAAAGCATATTGTAAAAGCACTTAAATAATAACAGAGAAAAAAAAACCCAGCCCTCACCTGTTTTTAATAATAGTTATGTTTTTGGTTTTGCTGGTTGATTTAGTTTTAATAGTAATGGATTTTGGTTTTTTTAAATTATTAATTTCTTTTAATAAAAAAGAAGGGATTTTTTTAATTTATTTGTTTATTTGTTTATATATATAAACAAATATAAATGAAATTGATTTTGACAGTACCAAATTAATTTCCAAAACCGAACACTACAACAAAATAATAATCATGGAAGCCATCGAGATAGAAAATCATCCCCAAAATATGAACAAGCGGGATGATACCTCCCGCTTACCAGACATCTGGAAACCAGCCCTCAAACGTATCCCAGCCATAGAAACCAGACTCAGAACACACATTGCAAAACAATCAAGTAGCCTGCAAGTTCCAACTACTCAGGATATCACGCCTAATCTACAACCATTAACTAATCAGCATACCTCAGCTACATCAACGACCCCAGATGTTACCCCACTAACTCACCAGGAAGTTTCTACACAGCAGGCAATTGCTGAGCCATCAAACCACACCCAGCCACCAGTATTTATAGAAGGAAGGCAGCTCAGGTCTCGCAGTGTTCGCCTTAGAACAAGGACAGAAACACCAGCCTGAAGATGACGAGTGAGACCTCGTCAAAACGTCGCCAGAAATTTCCAAATCCTACACAGGAAGAAACCCGAATATACCAAGACCATCATATAGTGGTACCTCAAGATACGAACCTAATTGGTTCCAGGGGGAGGTTCGTAAGACGAAAGGTTCGTAAGACAAAACATTGTTTCCCATAGGAAACAATGTAAAGTCAATTAATCCGTGCAACAAGAACCCCCCCCCCCGCAAAAAAACGTTGCCACCCGGCTGTCACCTTTTAAAACAGCCGGGGGGGGGGGCTTCCCAGCAGCCTCCCGAACCGGGAAATTTGGCAAAATTTCGGGGTTCGGGAAGCTGCTGGGAAGCCCCGCAGCCCGGCTGTCACAACAACCGGGAGGCTTCCCAGCAGCCTCCTGAACCCGAACGCCAAACCCCAACGCCAAACCCTCCACGCACTTCGCCCTGAATGCCTCCTGGCCGCCTGGCAGATCGCTCTTGCCCGGCTCCCCGCCCCTCTTCTGCTGGCCACGTTGGCTGCAGCGGCAGTGACAGCTACGGCTTCTCCTCCTCTTCCTCCTCCACCTCCTGTGGCCACTTTCCCCAAGAAGCCTCCCGTCCACAGAGGAGGCAAGGATACCTTTGGGCTGCTTCAAAGCCCAGGCGGCTCCGAAGAAAAGGGGGGCTGCAGCGGCAGGGGCTGCTGCAGCTTATCCTCCTCTTCCTCCTCCTGCGGCCGCCTTCCCCAAGGATCCTCCCGTCTGCAGAGGAAGCAGGGAGAGCTTTGTGCCACTTCGGAGCCTGGAGGAGGAAGAGGAGGAGAAGCCGCAGCTGTCACTGCCGCTGCAGCCAACGTTTTCTTCAAAGCCACACCAGGCTCCAAAGCGGCGCAAAGCTCTCCCTGCCTGCTCTGCGTTCGGGAGGCTCCTTGGGGAAGGTGGCCGCAGAGGAGGCAGGGAGAACTTTGTGCCACTTCGGAGCCCGAAGGAGGAAGAGGAGGAGAAACCACAGCCACCGCTGTGGCCACACTTTCTTTCGGAGCCCGGCACAAAGCTAACCCCGCCCCCTGTGCAGCCAGAAGGCTCCTTTGGGATGGCGGCCGCAGGAAGAGGAGGTGGAGAGACAGGATAACTTTGCGCCGCTTCGGAGCCCGTTTCTTTCCTGCTGCCACTATCTCCTTGAAGGTTTTCCCGACGAAGCGCTGCGCTGGGCTCCAAAGTGGCGCAAAGTTCTCCCTGCCTCCTCTGCGGCCACCTTCCCCAAGGAGCCTCCCGACCGCAGAGCAGGCAGGGAGAGCTTTGCGCCGCTTTGGAGCCCGGTGTGGCTTTGAAGAAAACGTTGGCTGCAGCGGTAGTGACAGCTGCGGCTTCTCCTCTTTTTCCTCCACCTCCTGTGGCCACTTTCCCCAAGAAGCCTCCCATCCACAGAGGAGGCGGGGATACCTTTGCGCTGCTTCAAAGCCCGGGTGGCTCCGAAGAAAAAGGCGGCCGCAGCAGCCGGGGCTGCTGCAGCTTATCCTCCTCTTCCTCCTCCTGCGGCCGCCTTCCCCAAAGATCTTCCCGTCTGCAGTGGAAGCAGGGAGAGCTTTGTGCCACTTCGGAGCCCGTTTCTTTCCTGCTGCCACTATCTCCTTGAAGGTTTTCCCGACGAAGCGCTGCGCTGGGCTCTGAAGTGGCGCAAAGTTCTCCCTGCCTCCTCTGCGGTTGGGAGGCTCGTTGGGGAAGGTGGCCGCCTTCCCCAAGGAGCCTTCTGGATGCGGGATTAGCTTTGTGCCGGGCTCCGAAGGAAAGTGTGGCCACAGCGGTGGCTGTGGTTTCTCCTCCTCTTCCTCCTCCGGGCTCCGAAGTGGCACAAAGTTCTCCCTGCCTCCTCTGCGGACCTTCCTAACTCCCTCCCCCCCAGCCAAAACCACAAAGCCAGGCAGCCCCCAGCCGCCAAAGGAGCTTCCTGTGCGCTCGGGTGGCAGCTTCTGCTGGATACGGGCGATGGGTGGGACAGAGGGGCGGGGTTAAGCCTCCTTCGGCGGCTGGGGGCTGCCTGGCTTTGTGGTTTTGGCTGGGGGGGAGAAGTAGGACCTTCCTAATTCCCTCCCCCCCAGCCAAAAACACAAAGCCAGGCAGCCCCCAGCCACCAAAGGAGCCTCCTGTGCGCTCGGGTGGCAGCTTCTGCTGGATACGGGCGATGGGTGGGACAGAGGGGCGGCGTTAAGCCTCCTTCGGCGGCTGGGGGTTGCCTAGCTTTGTGTTTTTGGCTGGGGGGGAGAAGTAGGACCTTCCTAACATCGCTCTTGCCCGGCTTCCCCGCGAGGCAGCAGGTCAGCATCCTGGGCGGGCGGGCGAGCGGCGCGGAAGCCGGCGGCTGAGGCAGCTGCTGCAAGAGGCTTCCCCGCCTCCTCGCCCGCCGCCGGCTCGCCCAGGATGCTGACCTGCTGCCTCGCCCCACGCCCGCCGCCGGGCCCGATCCTGCGCCTCCTGTTTCCCCCCCAGCCAAAAATACAAAGGCGGTCTACCGCCGCCCGGGGAGCAATGGGAAGCTGAAGCCACCGGTGGTTTCAGCCTCCCTTTGCTCCACGCTGCTCCGCCCTGGCTGGGGGGGGGGAGCAGGAGGACCTTCCTGACTCCCTCCCCCCAGCACTTCGCCCAGGACAACAGGCAGGGCAAAGCAGCGTGGGGCAAAGGGAAGCTCAAACCACCGGCGGCTTCAGCTTCCCATTGCTCCACGCCGCTTCCCCTGCCTGTCATAGTGCGGCTTCCCAGCGGCCTCCCGAACCCGAACTTTTGCCAAACGGCGTTCGGGAGGCCGCTGGAAGCCCCGCCGCCCGGCTGTCACCTTTTAAAACAGCTGGGGGGCTTCGCTGGGGGGCTTCCCAGCAGCCTCTCGAATGCCGAACCCGGAAGTTCGGGTTTGGCGTTCGTAAGACGAAAAAAGTTTGCAAGAAGAGGGAAAAATTTTCTGAACCCCGGGTTCATATCTCGGGTTGTTCGTAAGACGAGGGGTTCATATCTTGAGGTACCACTGTATATATATACAGTGATCCCCCGCTCGTTGCGAGGGTTCCGTACCAGGACCCCCCGCAACGAGCGGGTTTTCGCGAAGTAGCGCTGCGGAAGTAAAAACACCATCTGCGCATGTGCAGATGGTGTTTTTACTCCCACAGCGCTAGCGAGGAACCGAAGATTGGGGGTGGCGCGGCTGTTTGCCGCCGGCATGGGGGGCTTCCTAGCAGCCCCCCAAACCCGGGTTGGGGGTCCGGGGGGTGCTGGCAAGCCCCCCATGCCGGCGGCGACATTTTAAAATAGCCGCGCCGCCCCCAATCTTCGGCTCCTCCGCGCTGGCTCTCGGCGCTTTCGAGCTGAGTCCGGGAGTGAATTCTCTTCCGGACTCAGCTCAAAAGCGCTGATAGCCAGCGCTAGCGAACGGCTCCTCCGCGCTGGCTATCGGCGCTTTCGAGCTGAGTCCGGGAGCGAATTCTCTTCCGGACTCAGCTCAAAAGCGCCGATAGCCAGCGCTAGCGAACGGCTTGTCCACGCTGGCTCTCCGCGCTTTCGAGCTGAGTCCTGGAGCGAATTCGCTTCAGGACTCAGCTCGAAAGCGGCGAGAATGAACCGCGTGGGCGGGCGAAGGGCGGGCGGCAGCGAGGAGTTTGCGTGGGCGGTGGGGAAACTCCTCGCTGACGCCAGCAAGAGGGGGAAGACCCAGGGAAGCCGGTTGCCATCTACGCATGCGTGCCCATAGAAAAAACGGGCACGCATGCGTAGATGGTATTTTGACTTCCTGGTTGAAAAATAGCGAAGTACCCTGTTCGCAATGGTTGGGGACGCAATAAACGGGGGATCACTGTATATATGTATATGTATGTATGTATGTATGTATGTGTGTGTGTATACAGTGAACCCTCGATCATCGCGAGGGTTCCGTTCCAGGACCCCACGCGATGATCGATTTTTAGCGAAGTAGCGGTGCGGAAGTAAAAACACCATCTGCGCGTGCGCAGATGGTGTTTTTGCTTCTACTGCCGCCTGCCCTTCGCCCGCCTACCCCGTTGCTCGCGCAACGGCTTCCCTGGGTGCCCGCTCGCTTGGGAACATCCCAGCTCCGCTCCCCAGCTGGGAAGCGGATCTAGGGAGTCCCCACCGCGTGCGCGTTGCTGGGGAAAGCGCGCGCGCTTGGGAACATCCCAGCTCCGCTCCCCAGCTGGGAAGCGGATCTAGGGAGTCCCCACCGCGCGCGCGTTGCTGGGGAAAGCGCGCGCGCTTGGGAACATCCCAGCTCCGCTCCCCAGCTGGGAAGCGGATCTAGGGAGTCCCCACCGCGCGCGCGTTGCTGGGGAAAGCGCGCGCGCTTGGGAACATCCCAGCTCCGCTCCCCAGCTGGGAAGCGGATCTAGGGAGTCCCCAAGCGCGCGCGCTTTCCCCAGCAACGCGCGCGCGGTGGGGACTCCCTAGATCCGCTTCCCAGCTGGGGAGCGGAGCTGGGATGTTCCCAAGCGCGCGCGCTTTCCCCAGCAACGCGCGCGCGGTGGGGACTCCCTAGATCCGCTTCCCAGCTGGGGAGCGGAGCTAGGCTGCCCCAAGCTCGCGCACGCCGCCCGCCCGCCCACGCTGTTGCCGGCTCCGCTTCCCAGCTGGGAAGCGGAGCTAGGGTGCCCCAAGCTCGCGCTCCAGCCCACCGCCGCTGGGGTCTTACCGGGGCAAGAGGGGGAAGACCCAGGGAAGCCTCTGCCCGGCGGGGAAACTCCACCATCTACGCATGCGTGGAAGGGCACGCATGCGCAGATGGTGGAGTTTACTTCCGGGTTGAAAACTAGCGAAATAGCCCTTTCGCGATCCTTGAGGACGCGAAACTCGAGGGTTCACTGTATATATATTTTCAAATTCAGCTTAAACATGTGACATATATATATATATATATATATGTCACATGTTTAAGATGAATTTGAAAATTAAGGGAATATATGTATAATTAAGGGAATATATATATATGCCGCCCAGTCCCAAGGGGACTGCTGCTCAGACACTATACTTTTCCGACCACACTGAAAAAAAATTAGAGGGAACATTGGTGCCATGAAGGGCTTTATAGGTCATAACCAACACTTTGAATTGTGACCGGAAACTGATCGGCAACCAATGCAGACTGCGGAGTGTTGGAGTAACATGGGCATATTTGGGAAATGATTGCTCTCGCAGCTGCATTCTGCACGATCTGAAGTTTCCGAACATTCTTCAAAGGTAGCCCCATGTAGAGAGCATTACAGTAGTCGAACCTCGAGGTGATGAGGGCATGAGTGACTGTGAGCAGTGACTCCCGGTCCAAATAGGGCCGCAACTGTTGCACCAGGCGAACCTGTGCAAATGCTCCCCTCGCCACAGCTGAAAGATGTTTCTCTAATGTGAGCTATGGGTCGAGGAGGACGCCCAAGTTGCGGACCTTCTCTGAGGGGGTCAATAATTCCCCCCCAGGGTTATGGACGGACAGATGGAATTGTCCTTGGGAGGCAGGACCCACAGCCACTCCGTCTTATCCGGGTTGAGTTTGAGTCTGTTGACACCCATCCAGACCCCAACAGCCTCCACGCACCGGCACATCACTTTTACTGCTTTGTTGACTGGACATCGGGTGGAGATGTATAACTGGGTCATCAGCGTATTGATGATACCTCACCCCATGCCCTTGGATGATCTCATCCAGTAGTTTCATGTAGATATTGAACAGCAGGGGGGAGAGGACCGACCCCTGAGGCACCCCACAAGGGAGTAACATCGAGGTCGACCTCTGACCCCCCACTAACACCGACTGTGACCGACCGGATAGGTAGGAGGAGAACCACTGGAGAACAGTGCCTCCCACTCCCAACCCCTCCAGCCGGCGCAGAAGGATACCATGGTCGATGATATCGAAAGCCGCTGAGAGGTCAAGAAGCACCAGGACAGAGGACAAGCCCCTGTCCCGAGCCCACCAGAGATCATCCATCAACGCGACCAAAGCTCTTTCCGTGCTGAATCCAGACCGCTGGGGATCTAGATAATCGGCTTCTTCCAAGGACTGCTGGAGTTGGAGTGACGCCACCTTCTCAACAACCTTCCCCATAAAGGGAAGGTTGGAGACTGGACAGTAGTTATTAAGCATGGCTGGGTCCAGGGAAGGCGTCTTGAGGAAGGGGCGCACAAGTGCCTCCTTATGAGGCACCGGAAAGGACCCCCTCCCCAAGGAGGCGTTGACAATCTCCTGCACCCAGCTCCGTGTCACCTCCCTGCTGGCCGAAACCAGTCAGGAAGGACACGGATCCAGTAAGCAGGTGGCAGAACTCACAGCTCCAATGGCCTTGTCCACTTCATCAGGTGTCACCAGATCAAACTCTTCCCAGACAGGTGGACATGTACGTGCCCCAGTCACCTCAACTGACTCGTTGTCAGTCGACTCTGTTATCCAATTGGAGTTGAGGTCCACCCGGATCTGAGCGATTTTATCAGTGGAAAACCCTAAACAGAGCGGCCGGGTGGGATTCCGCATCAAGGCGGCATGATACGCGCATCTTGCCGCCTTGAGCACCACTTTGTAAGTCTTAATGTGAGCTCTTACAAGTGTTCGATCGGATTTGGACTTACTCTTCCTCCATTGCTTCTCTAGACATCTGTTATGGCATTTCAACTCCCGGAGCTCCTCGTTGAACCATGGAGCTCTATGGCGTCTAGTGCCACGGAGAGGTCGCAATGGCACAATTTGGTCCAGAGCCTCTGCTGCAGCCTTGTTCCAGGCCCCAGCCAGAGACTCTGCCGAGCTGTGGACGAGTGTATCTGGAATAACACCAAGCGCCTTCTGAAAACCTTCTGGATCCATCAGGCGTCTGGGGCGGAACAACCTAATCGGTTCTGCCTCCCTGCGGGGAAGGATTGGAGCCAGGAAGTCAAGCCGCAGTAGAAAATGGTCCGACCATGACAAAGGCAATACTTCTCAGCCCCTTAGTCTCAGACCATTACTCAATTGCTCAGAGAGGAATACCATGTCGGGTGCGTGCCCCCCCTCGTGTGTCGGACCCTGTACTACTTGGGTCAGGTCCATGGCTGTCATGGTGGCCATGAACTCCTGTGCCAGCCCAGAGGTTTCACCAAGTGACGGCAGGTTGAAGTCCCCCAAGACAATAAGTGTGGGGAACTCCACCGCCAACCCGGCTACCTCTTCGAGTAGCACAGGCAGGGCCTGTGACACGCAGCTGGGAGGCAGGTACATGAGAAACAGGCCCACCTGAACCCCTAAGTCCAACTTCACAAGGAGGGACTCGCAACCCGCAATCTCTGGAGCAATGAGTCTACACAGGCCAAGGCTCTCCCTGGCTATAATAGCCACTCCTCTCCCCCTTCCCTTGGGTCGAGGCTGATGCCATATCGGAAACCCGGCTGGGCAAATTTCAGAGAGAGGAACTCCTCCCTCTGGGCCTAGCCAGGTTTCAGTAACACAAGCCAGGTCGGCCTCCTCATCCAGGATCAAATCCCGGATGAGGAGAGCTTTATTTACCACCGACCTGGCATTGAGTAGCAGCAGCCTGAGCCCAGGGCCAGAATTACACTCATCACCAGAGCCTTGAGTTGAGCTCATGGAGCCGGAAGAAGGGATCGCTACTAAGCAGCGATCCCTCCTTCCCCTGGAACAGCTAACTCCATGACCCCCGCCATATCTGCCTCTCCCCAGCAAAACCGGGATATTTTGACCCTCTGCCACCCCAGAGATAAATGTCCCCTCCCCTCCTGCCCCTCCAGCATCAAATGTGCCAGACATTTCATTCATATCATATCCATTCATATCATATATATTGTATTCCCACCCACCCACCTCATTCCACCTACCATCCTCCTCCCATTCATTCCCATTCACACCATTCCATTCATTCCAATGGGCATAGACATCCATTGTTAGGTAATCCTAATAATTAATTTAAGATGCAAGTTAATTAAAAAAAACTATTTAAAAAATCCCATTCACTCATAAAATATATAAAGTAACCCCTAAAATAGTCTAAAAAGAATAAAAGCATAAAATACATATACAAACATACAAAAATAGCCTAGACGTTATTAGTTTGCTAATAGTTCTTAAAAGGAGGAGCTTAAAAACAACAACCACAGCAGGAGGGAGCCAAATTCCAAGCTGGTTAGTTCTCAAAGTAGCAGAAGTTCTAAATGCCAATATATTCATGGCACATTGATTTTTCTAAGGGAAGATGTTCAAAATTAGTATTAAAATGTTATGGGATCGTGTCACACAAAAAATACAAAATTAACTTCTAAAAAAAGAAACTTTTAGCAGTTCTTCAAATAATATTCAGATTTGAATGTCAGCTAGTACATTTGATAGTTAATTTTCCCTGAAGTTCTTTTTTAACTAGAGATAGAATTTTTTTTAAAAAAGAAAGTTTTGGGGCTGAGAAAGACCAGCATATAATTTTTGAGATTTTATAGATTCATAGCTCACTGGTTTCCCATTTTTGCACATGCAAGAATCTTCAGTTTGCATCCTTTATATAACTCCCGCTCCTTCTCCTAAAAACGCTGCTTCCAGACACAAGAGCAGGCAAAATGGAAGGGAATGAAAAGGAACAAATCCTCTGATTGGCTGGCAGCAAAGTGTCCCCTGCATCCAAAAACCAGTGTGAAATGCTTTTGAGCCCGTTCTGTGAAAGGGCCAGGGAAAGAAGGCAACGCCGAATGGCTGGGGAGTGGAAGGCTGGGGACGAAACAGGCGTAGCGAAGTGGAGGAGCAAATAGTCGTAGACCCTCTTTATGATACTAACATTTCAAATCTTGAGGAAAAGTTACATTCAAAATGTTTTCACAAAGTATTAGTGAACTTTATAAATTTATAAATTAAGATATTTATTTTTATTTTTGGCAGCTACGAGACAATGTTATAACACCCAGAGATACAACAATGACTTTCACTTGCTTTGTATTTTTTGATATGTTTAATGCATTGAGTTCTAGATCTCAGGTATGTAATCATTTGATTTGAAAATTTTATGTAATGTTTTTGGAAAAATTAAAATTTGTAAATCATCAGTAGTATGTTTAAGATCATAGTTAGCTCACATTTTGATGTAATTTATAGAAAAATGTTTTCTTATATTTAGTTTGCTAAGAATTTTACTTTCAATTAACTATGGAATATATAACTGGAATTTCTTTTTCTAACTTCCAGACAAAATCAGTGTTTGAGATTGGACTTTGCAGCAACAAGATGTTCTGTTATGCAGTTCTTGGATCTATAATGGGTCAGCTGCTGGTAATCTATTTCCCTCCACTTCAGAAAGTTTTTCAGACAGAAAGTCTAAGCATAACGGGTAAGGAAGCTAAGTTTCATTATATTTTAGTTTGGTATAAATTGGATTTGTGTAAATAAATTTAAAATGATATACTGTACAGTGATACCTTGTCTTACGAATGCCTCTTCATGCAAACTTTTCGTGATACGAACCCGGGGTTTAAGATCTGCCTCATCTTAAAATCATTTGCATCTTATGAACCCGAGCCCGGGTGCATGGGCTCTCTTACTGCGCATGCACTTACTGCGTGTGCGCTCTTACTGCCGCAGGAATTCCCCTGCCTTGTGACTGTCACGGCTGGGATTTCCCATTTGCTTGCCGCCCCGCTGGGATTTCCTGCCTCCTTTTGCTTGCAGCACCAGTTCCGAGGCAGGGAATCCTGGCCGTGGCAAGGACCCATGCTTCAGGGAGGCACAGCGTCAGGACTTTCTCCCCGCTGAGCTCCTGGGCATCGTCTGCGGCGCCAAACCCATCCAGGAGCGTCCCTTGGGGTTGTATAAGAAGCGGGAGAGACGGGACCGCTTCCTGCTTCACTCCTCTGCCTTTGGGAGAAAAAACTAAACAATACCTTCCCTCCAGGGTACCAACTTTCTCCTGCTTCAGTTTGGCGCCGCCCCCGAAGGGCTTTAAAAAGCCGGAGGAAATCCGGATCTTTGGAGCACAAAGAGGGAGGGGAGGCGTGGATTTCCCATAGACCGGGGGAGGGGGTTTCCAGCTGGTGGCTTTCAAAGGGGTGTGGGTGTGTGTGAGAGAGAGTGTGTGTGTGTGTGTATGAGAGAGTGTTGTGTAAATATGTGTGTGAAAGAGTGTGTGTGTGTATGTGTGTGAGAGTGCGGGTGTGTGTGAGAGAGAAACCACGCAGGGAAGGAAGACTGGCAGGTCACGGGCATCTCCCCCACTCTTTTTTCACCTGCTGTGCGCGTTCCTCCATCACCGTCCCCACAGTGCCCATTCTTGGCTTCCTCGCTGGGGAAAGGGGGAGGAGAAAGGTGGGCAAGGCCCGTTGGATACCCCAGCCCACGCCTGCTGCTTTCTCTCCCCCTCTTCTTTATAGACCCTCCATAGGGGAGGGAGGACCCCAGCCCATGCCTGCTGCTTGCTCTCCCCTCTTAATAGCCCTCCACAGGAGAGGGAGGGAGGACCCCAGCCCACGCCCGCTGCTTGCTCTCCCCCTTCTCTTAATAGACCTTCCTTGGGGATTTGGATACCTCAGCCCACACCTGCTGCTTGCTCTCCTACTCCTCTTAATAGACCCTCCGTAGGGGAGGGAGGTTTTTTGTGGTTGGCTCTGGGCCAACTCCTGTTCCGAGGACTATGAGGGATGGTTTGGGAGAATCCTCACGTTATCAGAGATCGGTTTTACTGCCAACAGCTTCGGACAGTGAAACTTCTGTGTCAAGGGAAGGTTCTGGGAGTGAAGCAGGATCGCATGAGGAGGTAATTTCAGGCAGCCCATTAGCTAATTACCCCATTAGTGAGTCATCATCGTCATTAGAAGAAGAGGGATTCATAGATGCTTGCAGGCGCAGGTTTATGACGAGGGAACAACTGCGCAAGTATTGTAGAAAATAAGGGAGAACACCTGTGGCTGGGGCAATTAGGCTAATGGGGCTGCTGATAAATTGTCAGCATGGTTGGGAACGTGTGTGGGAAATTATCCATTTGGTGAGAGAGAAGTGTTGTTTGCTTTTGACTGCTTCAGGATTTATAAGGAGTTGTTTGAACAATTCAGTTAAGTACAGCGTGAGGACTCTTGAAGGGGGGTGGCTGTGATGTCTTCACAGCTGCCTTTTATCTGCTCTGCTTTTGTTTTGGTTTTTCACAGCATTCCAGGCTCATAGTTTGTGGGAGAGCACTTTGGGCTGATTTAAAGTGTGTGTATACAATATTTTCTTGTTGATAAATCGATTTTGTTTACTTTACAACCGTGTGTGTTTGAATTTATACTTTGGACTTAATTGGGGCTGGTAACATGAAGCCTGGCATAACAGGAGGGAGGACCCCAGCCCACGCCTGCTGCTTGCTCTCCCCCTCCTCTTAATAGACCTTCCATAGGGGAGGGAGGACCCCAGCCCATGCCTGCTGCTTGTTCTCCCCCTCCTCTTAATAGACCCTCCATAGGGGATTTGGAGTCTCCCTGGGCCGTTTGATACCCAAGCCCACACCTGCTGCTTGCTCTTCCGGGGGGGCGCAATGGCCACATCCAAGAGCATCCCAGCTGGGTCCCTTCCACGGGGTGGGGGTGGACCTCTTCCACCCCCCTGACTCCCCTAGCTTCCGTGCCACCGCCTGGCTGTCATCTTGTTTGGAAACGAGAAGAGGAGGAGCCGGGCGGAGGAGGAAGGTGAACGCTGGGGAGCTGTCGAACGGTCGGGAGGCTGGGAAGGAGGTGGGAGACAGGAGGAGGAGGAGGAAGAGGAGCCACGGCTCTGGGTCCTGCCCACCTTTTTCCTCCCCCTTTTCCTGGCGGGGACAGCAATGGAGGAAGATGTGCAGCAGGTGAAAAAAGGGGGAGCGATGCCCATCGCCTGCCAGCCTTTGTTCCCTGCATGGTCTCTCTTTCACACATACACGCACCACAAACACACACCACACACCTACACACACGCACTCTCTCACACACAACTTTCTCTCTCACACACGCACAATCTTTCACACACATTTACACAACACTCTCATGTACACACGCACACTCTCTCTCACACCCACACCCCTTTGAAAGCCACCAGCCAGAACCCCCCGGTCTATGGAAAATCCACGCCTCCCCTCCCTCTTTGTGCTCCAAAGGTCCGGATTTCCTCCAGCCTTTTAAAGCCCTTTGGGGGAGGTGCCAAACTGAAGCGGGTGAAAGTTGGTACCCTGGAGGGAATGTTTTGTTTTGTTTTTTTCTATCAAAGGCAGAGGAGCGAAGCAGGGAGCAGCGCCATCTCTCCCCCTTCTTATACAATCCTGAGGGACGCTCCTGGGTGGGTTTGGCACCACAGACGATGCCCAGGAGCTCAGCAGGGAGGAAGTCTTGACACTCTGCCTCCGTCTTTGCAGCCGGCAGGAGAGCAAGTGAGGGAGTGAGAGAGACGAGCCTTCTTCGACCGCTGAAGGAAGAGGAGTTGGTCCCGAATTCTCGTGCGCGCTGCAGTGGGACTACTGCTCCTCCCACCGGAGCTCCCAATGATCGCCAGCAAAGGCTCATTTCTCTTTGAGCAGATCTTGGAGCAGGCAGGATGGGCACCTTTAGCGAGGGAGGGGCGACTGGCAAGGCTGGCAGGCAGGAAGTTGGCGGCTCCGGCCTGTTCTGTCCATCCAGAAGCCGAAAATTCCACCCTTCCCCACACCCGGCTTTGGCCCCTCGTGGGGTTCTGGCAGGAGTGGGCAGCGGGCGATGGATGACTAGGGCTCCCACAGACACATTTTGGCCTCTGCTTCCTCGGCTCGCCTCTGTCTCCACTCCATTCGCCTCCACTTCATCCGCCCGCCGCTTTTTTTTTTAAGCCTTAATGTTTTGGATTTTCCTAATGGGCTTGCACACATTATTTGCTTTTACATTGATTCCTATGGGAAACATTGTTTCATCTTACAAACTTTTCTTCTTACGAACCTCGTCAGGGAACGAATTAAGTTTGTAAGATGAGGTACCACTGTATTTGAAACATTAGAAGGGAAGACATGATACGAGTAATTAATTTGTTTAAGTTTTGAAATTTGAAGGATATCTGCCTTTTACTTTACTGAAAGAGATATTAGTTTTTTATATATGATATACAATACTTACTATGAATTGATATTTCACTATTGAAGATAAGTAATCGTGGAATCTTTAGGGGCATTCAGTTATGAGAAAATAGGGGTTTAGAAAAAGGAAGGATGAGTAAGGAAGTAAGGAAATGAATGAAGCACAATGCTCTTGATTTATTACGAGAGGATAATGAGCAGAGGAAGTAAACAATAGCATTAAAATTTAATTGGAGAAGGAAATAATCTGTGTAAAAAGTTTCGGTGATGAAATTAGATAAAGGAAATTTCTGATACTCAGAAAAATACAGTAATTTTCCTCGTTTCTCTCCTAATAAATTTGTTCCCTGAAGTTATTTCCTCCTTTTCCTTCTTGCACAATCAGCATTACATTAATTGAAAATGAAGAAACAGCTTTATCCATAGTTCTTTGCAGTTTTTCATGTCCGTTTTCCTTTTACAATTTGTAGGAAGATTGCCCAGTTAAAAAAAATAGCAAATTATAATTTATTTTGAACTAGGATTTGAGGAATAGGAGTGAATAAAGGATGAAAACTGAAGATTCTTGCATGTGCAAAAGTGGGAAACCAGGAGGTTATGATGTCCCTTCTATTCTTTGGACTGTTGAGAAATATGAGCTTGTGGTAATTTATTAAAATTAGCTTGCTCTGAGAACAGCATTGATCTGTTCTTCTGACCAACTTGTTATTAGACTCAGAACATAAAGATTTTTTGGGGAAACTGTTGAAATGATCAGTTGTCCAAAATAATTTACGGTAATGTACATAAAAAAATAATTTTGAGCTTTTCAAAGCAATTGTAATCCCTTCCAAGTTAAAATTAAAAACCCAATCTTATGAGTCCTTTTAGTTATTTAAAAATTAGATGAACTATCACTTCTTTCTTATAACTTTCTTGAATTGAAATTTCCTTGTAACTATGAAATAAATTTTCATTTATTTTTAGATTTGCAGTTTCTTCTGGCCCTTACCTCTTCTGTGTGTATAATATCAGAGATCATAAAGAAGGTTGAAAAAAGCAGAGAGAAGACCCAAAAGCTTGTTAGATCACAACACTTGGAATCATTTCTCGACGTATGATGCACATTGCATTCTTTGCATAACTAGAAACTGCTGTTATGTGCAAGGGATAAACAATATAAAGGGCTTTTGACAAACCCTTCTCCCAGAAGGATAATAAACTTTGGTAAAATTAAAAACTGTTTAATTCTAAACTTCCAGATAGGAAGTAATAAATTATGCAACTTTGGTTAAAAAAAAAATCCTCAAAGGTAATTTTACTTTCCAGATTGATGGAACGTTGTAATATGAGAAAGACCACTTTAAAAAGAAACTTATGTCAAGAGTTTGCCATACCTTTTTTTCTTCAGATGTATGTCTATAGAAATATAAATTAGATGAAATAAATTTTATGGTGAAGGATATGGGATTTGATTATGGAAACATTTGAGGCATTCCATTTATCTAGATAAGGGGTGTCAAACTTGCACTGTTACATGTTGTATCAGGACTTTTTTCCCCTTTGCTCAACAAGGCATGGATGTGGTCATGATGTATCCGGCCCGCAGGCTGAGAGTTTGATAGCTCTGATCTAGACTGAATTGTCTAGAGCAGTGATGGTGAACCTATGGCATGGGTGCCACAGGTGGCATGTGGAGCCATATCTTCTGGCATGTGAGCTGTTACCCTAGCTCAGTTCCAATATGCATGTGTGTGCCAGCCAGCTGATTTTTGGCTCACATAAAGGCTCTGGGAGGGCATTTTTGGTTTCCAAAGAACATCCAGGGAGATAGGGGAGGATGTTTTTACCCTCCCCCAGTTCCAGGGAAGCCCTTGGAGCCTGGGGAGGGTAAAACTTGAGCCATTTGGGCCCAGCAGAAGTTGGGAAACAGGCCGTTTCCGGCTTCCAGCGGGGCCTGGGGGGTGGGCGAGAAAAGCTGCTTTCACCCTCCACAGGCATTGAATTATGGGTGTGGGCACTCACGCATGCATGATAGCAACACCTATGCTGTTTCGGCACCTGAGGGAAAAAAGGTTCGCTATCCCTGGTCTAAAATCTGAATTACAACAGTGCCATTTTTCAGCTCCTGTATTTATTTCCATTATTCTGCATTGTGTACCATGGGTTTTTCTTTTTAAATCCTGATCCTTTTTTGCACAGGATGTAACTGTCAGATCACTGTCTTTTCTTTCTTTTTGTGATTGAAAAGTCTATTGCAATTTTCAAGTAAATGTTTGCTTTTCTTAAAATATGTGATTGTTTTTTATCTAGAACTGGATCACAAAATTGTTTTTCACTGCCACAGTTATTTAAATGTTTTATTTAATCAAAATTACTAACTCATGCTTTTCAATTGTCTCCCTATTCTCTTTTCTTTCAATTAAAAATTTGTAGGCCAAAAATCTAGCCATTCCACATTCTATTCTCACAGCATCCAATCAAATATCTTGGGAGGCCCAAATGTAGGACAAAAACACCATAGCATACTCATATCAATGTTACCTGGCGAGCTGTACTCAAATATACAGAGATAGATTTACCTAACTTTACAGAGACACAGTAATGGACTATGAATATAAACTTGAAGGGGGAATGCAAGAGGGTTAAAAAAACAGCAGTTTAGCCCCAAAAGAGTGGTGAACAAGCAATTTAGGATTACCTTGCTTTGATTTTTTTCTGTATAAAAAGGAGAAAAATTCTGTTTGTTATTTTATCTTGCAAGTAGAGTTCCACTACTTCTTGTGGTGTTTGTTTCCTAATTAACCTTGAATGGCTGATAGAAATCACGATTACTGTACATTTTTCTTTTATTCAGCAGAAAAATTTTAAACCCACACAAAGTCTTTCCTGCACGTCAGAGTCTTTTGATACACAGATTTCTTATCTTTATAAAAAAGCTTTTAAAAAGCAGACTTCTATATTTTATTTAATCATTTTTTAATCTGTGAAATTCAGAAAACAAGTATCACTTGGATTTTCGAAAAGAGCTTTACTGCTAATAGGGTAATTTAACAGAGTTTTGAGAACCTGTTAATAATTCCTCAGATAAATTTACAAGATATATGTAAAGAAAAAAAATCAAAATATCTATGGTATTACTACAACAAATAATTTCCTTAAATGTATAAACACATACAACAAAACAATGAAAAAGATAGCATAATGGATAGCCACTTTGAAATATCTTTCAGAAAACATTTCTAAAGAAAGATTAATTTTAAATATCTTCTGAAAATTATCCATTGTTTGAAAGTTTAGCAATTTTCATCTTCCTTGATTACCAAAGGAATAAATCCATTATAACAGTATTATTTTAATTAATTTGAGAAATATAACTTCTCAAACCTGAAGACAAATAACAACAACCAGTCTGGAATACTGAGCTGTCAGTTCTCTATTGCGAGTACTGCAAACTTGTTAATACTACAGAAAGATGGAATGTTCATCCTAGTGTTTTCTTGTGTATCTGGCAATTTATTAACAATTTTCTTATTATTTTTCCTTTGGGATTTTGACTTCTTCTGAAAGAAACCCGGTGGTGTTGAATTTTGGACTATCTGTACCATGCTGCAGTAAAGGTTGTAGATCTTTGGGGATGTACTGAGGAAGTTCTCTGGTGTAGAACTGGTTTTAAGCTGATGATACAATGAGTGGACAAGGGTCCCATTATAAAGCCTGTAAAATATGAAAAAGAAAAGTGGTTTTGTATAGGAGAATTTGGAACTATGTGTTAAAAACCACAGCAAAATTAATCAATCAAAAGAAATGCCTTTTCAGATTTGTCTTAGAAATAAACTCCCCTGCATTAAGCTGAACTCATGGTGATACTATGGACATAGCCTTGTAAAGCTTTGTTTTATACAATAATATGGAAATGATTTATTATTGCTTTTTTCTGAGATGTTTCACATTTTCCAAATAATCTTCCAGTGCTGATGTTACATTTCAGAAATAGCCACGTTTGCTGGTTTTAGCTTTCCAAGATCTTTGAAGTTGCTGTGCCCTAATGGGTTTTATATAAACACTATAATTACGGTAAAACCTTGTTTAGGAAAATGCTACAGCGCATTCAGAAAGTATTCAGTACCCCCTTCACTTTTGTCAATTTTGTTACGCTGCAGTCTGATTCTACAGTTGTTAAAATTTGATTTTTTTTCTCTACTTGGTATCCCATAATAAAGTGAAAACAGAATTTTAGAAATGTATCCCAAATCAGTGAATATTGAACATTCCAATTCAGTAGCATCAACCATTGGGAGATTAGGAATAGAGTTGTCTGTTTTTAAGTCAGGTTTCAAAAAAAGAGAAGCGATAAAGATATTATTGTTCTTATGAGGATTGTTCTACATTTTAGAATGAGACTTGTGTCCCATACTTTTTAAAATTTCTGTGGGAAAATTCCATTACATCTAGGTAAGAAATAAGCACCATTAACACCTGTTGGGAATTGAAAAACTAAACCATGGAACCCATTGGGGTATGGACCAACTATTTGAATTGAAGAAAACCATTGTGCTTCACATTTACTCTTTGCATTCTGAATTTTTTAACGGAAATCTATAAATAAGATATGGAAGCATGCTTATATGTTCAGTCTTGAACAGTTGTTCATAATGGAATTATATAAGATTATAGGTTGTTTAAAAATACTTTATCTGGATTTCCCAAAAGCAAAATGTGAACAATATTTGAAAAAAGAAAAAGCTGAACTACTATGCTTAACAAATCCTACTAGCGATACATACAAATCAGAAAATGATACTGTTGGCAAGTAGTGGTTCTAGCAAATACCGGTAGAAGCAAATATCTATAACTCAAGGTTCAACTGTGGAGTCATTGGCACTCTCTGAGCTTATTTGCATTTTTGCTTGCAAATATTTCACTACCTGACATCAGGGAAACTAATGATGTTACTTAGTCAAGTAATGAAACATCTTCAAGGAAACAAACAACCAAGCTCAGAGAACACCAATGACTCTGTAGTAGTTGTATACTATGTTTTTAATTCAATTATTTATACTGTTTTCTTCAAATTTGCTACCGAAAAGTATTTTTGGCTTTGTAGTCATAGAAACTATTGCTGCTGCTGCAAATTACTAATCCAACACCCACCCAAACCACCTGCCCGAAGAGTACAAAAGCAGTAAAATGGCACAAATGTGCAGATTCAATTAATTACAATCATATTTTTGGAAAAAGTCTGAACTTCTGAATAATATTTTTATATACACATGCTAATATTGAATTGAAATGAGAGAAGCATCCTTTAGAATAATCATCTATAAATGTGATGTCTTGGGGATACCTACCGTGTAAGATCTGGCTCAGAGAGAGGTCTACAAAGCAGCTGGTTGAGATACAATCCTGCTTGCAAGCAGCACTGCCATTGGCAGAAAGTGTGTGCAACATCTAATTCAAAATAATCTTTTGGGGATTTCTTTTCTTTCCATTTCAAGAACTGGTCGTGTAAAATTTTATTGACCTCAGCATGTGATGTTTCAGGATCTAGATATGAAAGAAAAAACATTTCCTGAACACTGAATTATTGTATTTTCACTGAGTACATACTAACAAAGAATAGATACCACATCAAAATCACCGCCTTTCCTTCCTGTTTGGAGGGAAAATATTGGGTAAAAAAAATCATAGCCCTTCCTTATTTACTATCTTAAATTTGGATACCTCTCCTCATGTTGGATCAATGTTACAAAAACAAAGAAAGCTTGGGGAAGTATTTTTACTGTTGATGGGGTTTACTGAAAATAGTTATTTAGATAATCCTTATTTTTTTTCATGAACAACTTACATAACATCTTATAATTACCATTTTTAAAATCCCTTCTCAAAACAGTTTTTCCCCAAGGAGGGTGTGAAAAGAATCAATTTGTTATACTTATATTATACCCAAGCTGTAGTTGCAGGGGTCTCAAACTCAATTTACCTGGGGGCCGCTGGAGGTAGAGTCAGGGTGAGACTGGGCCGCATCAGGTTTTCCACAAGAAAAGCTCTTACAAAAACATTCCAATGTTATCAAACTGACCTTTCTTTTCTGGACAGATAATATTTGTATTGTATTGTATTATCTTGTATTAGCCTGTAATATGCACTTTTTTCAAATTTGCCTTTTTTGAATGGCTTTCCTGCTTTAGCAATCATCTCACTAACCACGTACAGTGGTACTTCATGATACGAACCCCTCGTCATATGAACTTTTCGAGATACGAACCCGGGGCTTAAGATTTCTTTGCCTTGTCTTAAAAACACTTTCCATCTTACGAACCTGAGCCCGGGTTCGTGGGCTCTCTTACTGCGCATGCGCTCTTACTGACAGAGGGATTCCTCTGCCTTGTGACTGCCCCCGATTGGATTTTCTATTTGTTTCCCCGCCCGCTGGGATTCCCCGCCTTGCGACTCCAGCCGAAGCACCTGGTCCAGATGACCCCCTTCCTCATCCATCTGCATGGCAGGAGGTGAAGCGCTGGACGGGGGGTGTTAGGCCGGCCCTCCTGCCTCCCCCCCCCAGCCCAAAACCAAAAGCCTTGCTGCCGCAGCTGCCGCCAAAAGCTTAAGCCTCCCTATCCTCCCCACCCCTCGTGTGTGGCCAGCAAAACTGCCTCCCAAGTGCTCTTGCCTGGTGGGAGGTGAAGCGCTGGGGTGGGGGGTGTCAGTCTGACTCTCCTGCCTCCCTCCCAGAGCCAAAAGCCCAAAGATCCCCACCACAGCACCCGCTGCAGGAGACTTAAGCCTCCCGATCCTCCTCGCCTGTGGCTGGCAGAACTGCCTCCCGAGCGCTCTTGCCCGGCGGGAGGTAAAGAGCTGGGGTGGGGGTGGGGTGTCCTGACACCCCCCCCAGTGCTTTGCCTCCCGCCAGGCAAGAACGCTCTTCTGCCGGCCACGGGCGAGGAAGCCTCCTGCAGTAGCTGCCGCTGCGGCGAAGACATTTGGGTTTTTGGCTGGGGGAGGAGGCAGGAGGTCCAGCCTGACACCCACCACCCCAGCGCTTTGCCTCCCGCCGGGCAAGAGCGCTCTTCTGCCGGCCACAGGCAAGGGGCGTGGAAGCCTCCTGCGGCGGAGACATTTGGGTTTTTGGCTGGGGGGGGGAGGCAGGAGGTCTGGCCTGACACCTCCCACCCCAGCGCTTCACCTCCCCTCCCAGCCAAAAAGGCAAAACCGGGCAGCTCCCCAGCCGCCGAAGGATGCTTAACCCCGCCCCTCTGTCCCACCCATCGCCCGTATCCGGCAGAAATGCCTCCCGAGCGCTCTTGCCCAGCTGGAGGTGAAGAGCTGGGGTGGGTGGGGGTGTCCTGACACCCCTCCAGCGTTTTGCCTCCCGCAGGGCAAGAGCACTCTTCTGCCGGCCACGGGCGAGGGGCGGGGAAGCCTCCTGTAGTAGCTGCTGCGTCGAAGACATTTGGGTTTTTGGCTGGGGGGGGAGGAAGGAGGTCAGGCCACCCCACCCCAGCGCTTCACCTTCTCCCCCACCCCAGCGCTTCCCCTCCCCCCCCAGCCAAAACCCAAAGGTCCTAGATGGGGCTGCTCAGGATTAGAGGGAGAAGCAGCTGCTATTTCAACTGGCCGCTGCTTCTCTGGCCGTGGACACAAAGGGGAGCACACGTCTGTCCCCGGAGGAGGACGAGGAGGAGGGGGGATCTCGCCCAGCCTCTGGAAAGCAAAGAAAAAACCGCTCTGACTCCTCTTCGCCCCTCCTGCCCATCTATCCATCACCTACCTATCTATCTACCCACCCACCCATCCATCCAGAGGCTTGCCTTAGAACGGAATAGAAACAGTTTGATCCTCGGCAGCTGGGCGAGTCTAAGCAGCTTCTACACGGTCCTCCTCACCCCTCTTGCCCATCAGAAAGACAAAGAAGGGGAAAGAGAGGAAGGAAAAGAGGTGTGTGTGTGTGTGTGAGAGAGAGAGAGAGAGAGAGAGAGAGAGAGAGGCTGACTGCCTCTCCTTTGCAATGATACCCGAAGCTGCCTAACTGCTTCGTCCCTATCCCAGGTGAAAGTCCCGTCCCCCCCAATTTTCTTAACATATCCAGGACCGGCAACTGTTTCAGTTTTCTTCTTAGGCAAACCTCTAGATGGATGGATGGATAAATGGATGGGTGGGTGGGTAGATAGATAATGGATGGATGGATAGATAGATAGATAGATATGATGGATGGATGGATAGATAATGGATAAGATGGATGGATGGATGGATGGATAGATAGATAATGGATAGATAGATAGATAGATGATGGATGGATGGATGGATAGATAGATAATGGATAGATGGATGGATGGATAGATATAATGGATGGATGGATGGATAGATAGATAATAGATGGATGGATGGATGGATAGATAGATAATGGGTGGATGGATGGATGGATGGATAGATAGATAACGGATAGATGGATGGATGGATGGATAGATATGGATGGATGGATGGATGGATAGATAGAAAGAAAGAAAGAAAGAAAGACCCCACCTGAGTTTCGTGAGGGCCAGCCCATTGCTGGCCCAGCACACCATGAAAACACGCTCAGTCGGAGGGGGGGGAACAGCTCCGGGAAAGAAAGGGAAGCCCCCCCCATCCACACACAAACCCCTCCAGGGAAACACGAGGCTGCGAAGCTGCGTGAGGCACATATGGGAGGAAGCCTCTGAGGAGAAGATTGAAGGGTGGAGAAGGGGGCATCTTGTCAAGGGAGCCTTGTCTGAAGCTGAAGTGCCAGGATTCTCCTTTGCCGTCACCAAAAACTTCTACCCTCTCCTCCACGTATAATAAGGATCCCTTGCCTTTTATTCTTTCAGCCACCCTTATTTTTTACGTTCCAGGATCCCCTGCCATTTATTCTTTCAGCCACCTTCATTCCTCACGTTTCCAGGAATGCCCCCCCCCATCATTTCTTCCTCAACCCGCCCCCTTTCGCTGCCCCTCCCCTTATAAAATTTTGGATTTTCCTATTGGCTTGCACGTATTATTCGCTTTTCCATTTATTCCTATGGGATACATTGTTTCATCTTACGAACTTTTCACCTTATGAACTTCCTCCTGGAACCAATTAAGTTCGTAAGATGAAGTACAGTGGTACCTCAAGATACGAACGCCTCATCTTACGAAAAACCCGAGATATGAACCCGGGGTTCTTAAATTTTTTGCCTCTTCTTACGAACTTTTTTCGCGTTACGAACGCCAAACCCGAACTTCCGGGTTCGGCGTTCGGGAGGCAGCTAGGAAGTCCTCCGGTTGTTTTAAAAGGTGACAGCTGGGTGGCGCGGCTTCCCAGCAGCCTCCCGAACGCCGAACCCAGAAGTTCGGCAAAAGTTCGGGTTCAGGAGGTCGCTGGGAAGCCGCGCCGCCCGGCTGTCACCTTTTAAAACAGCCGGGGGGCTTCCCAGCAGCCTCCCAATGCCGAACCTGGAAGTTCGGGTTTGGCGTTCAGCTTCGGGAGGCTGCTGGGAAGCCGCCCGGCTGTTTTAAAAGGTGACAGCCGGGCTGCGGGGCTTCCCAGCAGCCTCCCGAACCCCAAACTTTTGCCGAACCTCCGGGTTCGGGTTTCGGGAGGCTGCTGGGAAGCCCCCCAGCCCGGCTGTCACCTTTTAAAAGAGTCGGGGGGCTTCCCAGCAGCCTCCCAACGCCGAACCCGGAAGTTCGGGTTTGGCGTTCGGCTTCGGGAGGCTGCTGGGGTGGGGGGGGTGAGTCCGACCCTCCTGTCTCCCCCCCAGAGTCAAAAACCCAAAGGTCCCCACCTCAGCACCCGCTGCAGGAGACTTAAGCCTCCCGATCCTCCTCGCCCGTGGCCGGCAGGACTGCCTCCTGAGCGCTCTTGACCGGCGGGAGGTGATGGGGGGGCATCCCCCCCCAGCGCTTTGCCTCCCGCCGGGCAAGAGCGCTCTTCTGCAGGCCACGGGCGAGTGGCAGGGAAGCCTCTTGCAGCAGCTGCTACAGCAGAGACATTTGGGGGAGGAGGCAGGAGGTCCAGCCACCCCACCCCAGCGCTTCACCTTCCCCCCCAGCCAAAAACCCAAAGGTCCCCACCACAGCACCTGCTGCAGCCAAAAAGGCAAAGCCGGGCAGTTCCCCAGCCGCCGAAGGAGGCTTAAGCCCGCCTGTATCCAGCAGAAGCTGCCACCCGAGCGCTCTTGCCCAGCGGGAGGCGAAGCACTGGGGTGGGGGGGCTGTCGGGACACCCCCCACCCCAGCACTTTGCATCCCGCCGGCCAAGAGCACTCGGGCAGCAGCTTCTGCCAGACACAGGCAATGAGCGGGACAGAGGGGCGGGGAGAATCAGGAGGCTCCTTTGGCGGCTGGGGGCTGCCTGGCTTTGTGATTTTGGCTGGGGGGGGGAGGCAGTTAGGAAGGTCCTACTTCCCCCCCCAGCCAAAAACCCAAAGCCTGTTTGCTGCCGCACGGTTTAGCCAGGACAGGAGCGGCGAAGTGACGTGGAGGAATGGGAAGCTCAAACCGGGCGGTTTGAGCTTCCCATTCCTCCACGTCACTTCGCCGCTCCTGTCGTGGCTAAACCGTGCGGCAGCAGACAGGCTTTGGGTTTTTGGCTGGGGGGTGGAGGGAGTTAGGAAGAGGCAGGAGCCTGGCGCTGGCCTGCCTTTTGTCCGCCGCCCCCCGCTGGCTGTGAGCACTCTGCCAGGTAGCCAGGAGGCATTCAGGGCGAAGTGCATGGAGGAATGGGAAGCTGAAGCCACCGGCGCTTGAGCTTCCCATTCTTCCACGCCCTGAATGCCTCCTGGCCGCCTGGCAGAGCGCTCGCAGCCAGCGGGCGGCGGCGGTGGGGGGGAAAAGGCAGGCCAGTGCCCGGCTCATGCCTCTCCGGAGCCGCCGACCGAGCGGGGAAGGAGAGATAGAGAAGCAGGCGGCGGCGGCGGGGGGGGGGGACAAAAGGCAGGCCAGCGCCCGGCCCGTGAGGCTCGGCCAAAAGGGGCCGGGGCTGGAGCCGCTGAGCCTCGCCGGCCCGAAAGATCGCGGCGCATGGTGCCTGCGGCGGCCAGGGAAGCCGAGCCGGGTGTGGCGGCGGCGGTGCTGCTCCGGTTGCCCGGTCCTCTCCTGCCTCCTGCGCTGATGTTCCCCGCTGCGTCGGGCGCCGCCAGCCCCGAGTCGGACGCACCCTCGCCTCCTCGCTTGCCTGCCCGCCCAGGATGCAGACCAGCTGCCTCGCCCCGTGCCTGCCGCCGGCCCGATCCTGCGCCTTCTGCTTCCCCCCCAGCCAAAAATACAAAGGCGGTCTGCCGCCGCCCGCGGAGCAATGGGAAGCTGAATCCTGGCTCAAGTGGGTGGCGGCAGACCGTCTTTGTGTTTTTCGCTGGGGGGGGGAGCAGGAGGATCTTCCTGACTCCCTCCCCCCAGCGCCGGACCTCCTGCCCTCCCTCCCAGCCAAAACCCCAAAGCGGCCTCCCGAACAAAGGGCTGGTGAACAAAGGGCAGAACTTTCGGCTTCTGGATGGATGGGAGGAGCTAAGCGGCCGGAGGAATCAATGTAAAATGCCATTGGGCTGGCAACGTCTCCGGCTGCTTAGCTCCTCCTGTCCAGCCCGAAGCCGAAATAAAAGTGGCGGAGGCTGCAGACAGGCTTTGGGTTTTTGGCTGGGGGGTGGAAGGGAGTTAGGAAGAGGCAGGAGCCGGGCGCTGGCCTGCCTTTTGTCCCCTGCTGCCGCCGCCCGCTGGCTGCGAGCACTCTGCCAGGCGGCCAGGAGGCATTCAGGGCGAAGTGCATGGAGGAATGGGAAGCTGAAGCCACCGGCGTTTGAGCTTCCCATTCCTCCACGCCCTGAATGCCTCCTGGCCACCTGGCAGAGCGCTCGCAGCCAGTGGGCGGCGGCGGCGGGGGACAAAAGGCAGGCCAGCACCCGGCTCATGCCTCTCCTGAGCCGCCGACCGAGCGGAGCAGCGGCGCGGGGAAGGAGAGAGAGAGAAGCAGGCGGCGGCAGGGGGGGGACAAAAGGCAGGCCAGTGCCTGGCTCCTGCCTCTCCAGAGCCACTGACCGAGCGGAGCGATCTTCTGCCGGCCATGGGCGAAGGGCGGGGAAGCCGGCGGCTGTAGCAGCTGGTACAAGAGGCTTCCCCGCCCTTCGCCCATGGCCGGCAGAAGATCGCTCTTGCCCGGCTTCCCCGCCCTTCACCCGTGGCCAGCAGAAGAGGGGCGGGGAGCCGGGCAAGAGCGATCTTCTGCCGGCCATAGGCGAAGGGCGGGCTTAAGCCTCCTTCGGCGGCTGGGGAACTGCCCGGCTTTGCCTTTTTGGCTGCAGCAGGTGCTGTGGTGGGGACCTTTGGGTTTTTGGCTGGGGGGGAAGGTGAAGCGCTGGGGTGGGGTGGCCGGACCTCCTGCCTCCTCCCCCAGCCAAAAACCCAAATGTTTCTGCTGTAGCAGCTGCTGCAAGAGGCTTCCCTGCCCCTCGCCCGTGGCCTGCAGAAGAGCGCTCTTGCCCGGCGGGAGGCAAAGCGCTGGGGGGGGTGTCAGGACCCCCCCCCCAGCTCTTCACCTCCCGCCAGTCAAGAGCGCTCAGGAGGCAGTTCTGCCGGCCACGGGTGAGGAGGATTGGGAGGCTTAAGTCTCCTGCAGCGGGTGCTGAGGTGGGGACCTTTGGGTTTTTGACTCTGGGGGGGAGACAGGAGGGTCGGACTCACCCCCCCCACCCCAGCAGCCTCCCGAAGCCGAACGCCAAACCCGAACTTCCGGGTTCGGCGTTGGGAGGCTGCTGGGAAGCCCCCCGACTGTTTTAAAAGGTGACAGCCGGGCTGGGGGGCTTCCCAGCAGCCTCCCGAAACCCGAACCCGGAGGTTCGGCAAAAGTTCGGGGGTCGGGAGGCTGCTGGGAAGCCCCGCAGCCTGGCTGTCACCTTTTAAAACAGCCAGGCGGCTTCCCAGCAGCCTCCCAAAGCTGAACGCCAAACCCGAACTTCCAGGTTCGGCATTGGGAGGCTGCTGGGAAGCCCCCCGGCTGTTTTAAAAGGTGACAGCCGGGCGGCAGCGTTTTTTTGCGGATTTTTATTTCTTGTTGCACGGATTAATTGACTTTACATTGTTTCCTATGGGAAACAATGTTTCGTCTTACGAACCTTTCGTCTTACGAACCTCCCCCTGGAACCAATTAGGTTCGTATCTTGAGGTACCACTGTATTACTGTAATTAGCTTTGATTGCTGCATCATTCTCTTTGGTTGCTTTCTTAAAGAAACCTCAGTAGATATGTTTTAAGATTAGCTACCCAGTTTGCTCTCTCATCTCCCTGGTATTTTGCATACTCCTCAGCATGTCTAGTTGTGTAATGACATTTCAAATTGTATTCTTTGTGCACCACAAATTTCTCTGTGCAAATAATACACGTCGGGATGCCCCTGCGTCAACAAAGAAATATTGCAGATAGAACATTTATATGAGAAGGATGGGAGGCCAAGTAGAAATCATATAGAATGGTGGTTGGGTAAGGGAAGATGGCTACAAATAAATCCAATATGTAAATATCTGAATGAAAGGGAGAATAAAGAAACACTATTTAAGGAAGAGATAGAGTTAGAGAAAATAATAAGAGAAAAAAATGAGGGTACCAAGGCGCAAGCAAGTAATATATATAAGATGTTACTGCAGTCAGACGGGGATGTGATCCAAGGATTGACTAAATGGTGGCAAAATGAGATACAAGAAGATGCTCAAGAGATGAAAAATATAGTGGAGAATACAAGGAAAACTAAGAATACAAGAGTTAGGGAAATGAGAAGGAAATTATTACATAAGTGGTATTACACACCCATTCAACTCACATACTTTCAGCAGAATGTTAAGGGTATTTGTTGGCATGGGTGCCAAGATAAAGGAGTGTTTATGCATATGTTTTTGGGAATGCCCAGTAGTGCAGAATTTTTGGCAAAAAGTACAAGAGGATATTAATAGGATGTTAAATATACGATGGATAATTACTAAGGAAATGGCAGTATTCGTTAAAAGTAATGCGATGGGAGAATTTAGAGAAATAAAACAAGCAGCGATAGAAAGCACTCAGGCGGTAATAGTCTTAGGTTGGAAGGATGCGACAAAATGGACAATGCAAAATTGGTACCGGTACATGGTGGATCACATTCAATTTGAGATTATGGATAAAAGGATGAATTTGGTTAATGAAAATGATTTGCGACAACTGGTAGGATGATGGGGCAAGAGAAGACGCTACATGGCGAGTAGAATCTGAAACCAAGTTACAAGAAACACATTGGAATCACATTGGGTTAAAATGGTTTATACAAGAAACATCCCCGATTTGGTGGTGGGGTATGAATGTTTGTCTGGTGGTGGGCACAATTCACAAAGCACTTGTTTTATGTTGTGTGTGTGGTTATATTGTAAAAAAAATCAATAAAATATTTATTAAAAACAAACAAAGAAATATTGCACTTCCCACTTTTCCTGAAATTGTCTGTGCTCATCACCAATCTTTCACTTCACTGCAGGCTTTGAAAAAGACATATTTGGGGCTGTGTAATATATAATTCCACTTGGTGTCACTGTTTCAGTGTTTAACGGCTAAACTTTAGCCGATGCGTGTTTTCCGCTTTTTTTCTGTCTCACTGAGTAGCAATTTCTGCAGCCGCCTCTGCTTCTGAGCCTGGAGTAATGGCGCAAGTTCGCAATAGGCCCAGATGATGTTCCACCTCCGAGAGCAATATACCCCACCATGATTGATAGGTTCATTCAGCTCCGCACACAACACTGAAAAGTGCCATTTGTATCAAACTCGGGCCAAATAATCATTAAACTTTGATATTGAGGTAGGGGCCGCAAACTATTGTCCTGGGGGACCGCAGTTGGCCCTTGGGCCGCGAGCTTGAGAACCCTGTTTGAAATAATTGTATTTTTCTTTCCCGCTTACAATATTGATGACTTTTTTTCTTATTTACTACTTCTTCTGTTAAGTAGGCAACATGCACACAGATATTAGTGCCCACATGAACTAAGAACCGTGTTACAAAAACTGAATAAACATGTACGTCACCGATTATCTAGACCCTAGGTCCCCAACCGCCGGTCCGCGGACCGGGAGCGGGCCGTTGGGGCTTTTCAGCCGGTCCGCGGCGCAAGGGCCCCCTCGGCCTTTCCGCACCACCAGCAGCGCTCCCCCCGCCAGCCAGCCAAGCCCCGCGCCCGCCGGAACCGGCTCCTCGCTCTCCCCCCGCCGCCCGCCGCGTTTGCAGGAGGTGGGGAGGGTTGGGCGGCCCGCCAAGGCCAGGAGGGACGCCGCTGCCCCCCCCCCTTCCCTCTCTCCGCCCGCCGCTGCGCCTCCTTGACGCCGAGAGGAAATGCCGGCAAAGGCTTTCCTCAGCGGAGGCCGGCGAAGGTGATATTGAATGTCGGGGGAGAACGAGCGGTTGCACGCGCTGCCTATCTCCCTGCTAGCCCACTCGGAATATTCAAAATAAGAAAAGCCTTTGCCGGCGAAGGCTTTTCTTATTTTGAATATTCCGAGTGGGCTAGCAGGGGGATAGGCAGCGCGTGCAACCGCTCGTTCTCCCCCGACATTCAATATCACTTTCGCCGGCCCCGCCTCTCCTGCAAACCCCCTTGCTGAGAGCCCGGGGCGAAAGTGCTCTCGCAAAGGTGAGGCGGGCAGGGCGTGCGCGCGTCATCGCTGAGAAGAACGGAGAACGAGAGTGAGTGATAGCAACAGACAGCAAGATAGAGAGAAAGTGAGAAAGAGAGAGTGAGAAAGGGGGGGAGAGAAAGAGATAGCAAGAGAGAGAACAAGAGAGAGAAAGAGCGTGAGAAAGAAAACAAGAAAGAGTGTGAGAGAGAGAAAGCAAAAGAGACAGAAAGAAAACAAGAGAGAGAAAGTGAGAAGAAGAGAGAGAAAGAGGGGGAGAGAGAGAGAAAGAGAGAGGGGGGAGAGAGAGAAAGAGAGGGAGAGGGAGAAAGAGAGAGGGAGAGGGGGGAGAGATAGCAAGAAAGGGAGAGAGGAAAAGGGGGAGAGAGGGGGGAGAGAAAGAGAGAGGGAGAGAGAGAGGAGATAAAGGAAGAGGAGAGAGAGAAAGGAAGAGAAAGAAAGAAAGAGGGATAGAAAGAGAGAGAGAGTGAGAGATGCTCAGTGAGCCTTTCTTTGAAGTTGCCTTTCTTTCTTTCTCTTTCTTGCTTTGTTTCTTGCTCTTTTTCTTTCTCTCTTTTACCTTCCCTTCCTCTATTTCTTCTTTTCTTTCTCCTTCCTACCTTCTTCCCTTACTCTCCCCTTTCATAAGTTTCCTTGCTTCCTTCCTCTGTTCCTGTCCCTTCCCCCTTTCTTTCTTTCCTTCCTTTCCTCCCTCCATTTCTTGCTTTCCTTTTCCTTCCTCCCTTCTTTCCTCCCTCATTCCCTTCTTTCACTCCTTCCTCTCTTACTCTCCCCTTTCACACCTTTCCTTGCTTCCTTTGCACCCTTCTTTTGTTCCTGTCCCTTCCCTCTTTCCTTCCTTCCTTCCCACCCTCCGTCCATTCATTCACCCATTCCTCTCTTGATCGCCCCTTTTACGGCGCCGCTGACAGCTAGCTCCCCCCCCCCCACCGGGCCATGGAAAACTGGTCTAGCTTAAAGCCGGTCCCTGGTGCAAAAAAGGTTGGGGACCTCTGATCTAGACCCTCAACAGTCGGGTTTCAGGCCTGGTTACAGCACGGAAACTGCTTTGGTCGCATTGATGGATGATCTCTGGCGGGCCCGGGACAAGGGTTTATCCTCTGTCCTGGTGCTTCTTGACCTCTCAGCGGCTTTCGATACCATCGACCATGGTATCCTTCTGTACCGGCTGGGGGGGTTGGGAGTGGGAGGCACTGTTCTTCAGTGGTTGTCCTCCTACCTCTCCGGTCGGACTCAGTCAGTGTTGGGGGGGGTCAAAGGTCGACCTCTAGGTCTCTCCCTTGTGGGGTGCCTCGGGGATCGATCCTCTCCCCACTGCTATTTAATATCTACATGAAACCGCTGGGTGACATCATCCAAGGTCATGGGGTGAGGTATCATCAGTACGCCGATGATACCCAGTTGTACATCTCCACCCCATGTCCAGTCAACAAAGCAGTGGAAGTGATGTGCCGGTGTCTAGAGGCTGTTGGGGTCTGGATGGGTGTCAACAGACTCAAACTCAACCCTGATAAGATGGAGTGGCTGTGGGTTTTGCCTCCCAAGGACAATTCTATCTGTCCATCCGTCACTCTGGGGGGGGGAATTACTGGGCGTCCTCCTCGATCCACAACTCACATTAGAGAAACATCTTTCAGCTGTGGCAAGGATTGCGTTTGCCCAAGTTTGCCTGGTGCACCAGTTGCGGCCCTATTTGGACAGGGAGTCATTGCTCACAGTCGCTCATGTCCTTATCCCCTTGAGGTTCGACTACTGCAACGCTCTCTACATGGGGCTACCTTTGAATAATGTTCAGAAACTTCAGATTATGCAGAATGCGGCCGTGAGAGCTATCGTGGGGCTTCCCAGATTCGCCCACGTTTCACCAACACTCTAACGCTTGCACTGGCTGCCGATCAGTTTACGGTCACAATTCAAAGTGTTGGTAATGACCTTTAAAGCCCTACATGGCATCGGACAAGAATAACTCTGGAACCGTCTTCTACCGCACGAATCCCAGCGGCCGATAAGGTCCCACAGAGTTGGCCTTCTCCGGGTCCCGTCAACTAAACAATGTCATTTGGCAGGCCCCAGGGGAGGAGTCTTCTCTGTGGTGGCCCCAGCCCTCTGGAATTAACTCCTCCCAGTGATTAGAACTGCCCCCACCCACTTTGTTTTTTGCAAATTACTTAAGACCCACCAGTATCGCCAGGCATGGGGGAACTGAGACACCTCCTCTAGGCTTTTTATATTTTATCTTTGGTATGTGTGTGTTGCATGGTTTTTAAATGATGGGGGTTTTAGATTTTTTTAATATTAGATTTGTTCCTTTGTAACATTGTTATTATTGTTGTGAGACGCGCCGAGTCTTTGGAGAGGGGCGGCATACAAATCTAATAAATAATAATAATAATAATAATAATAATAATAATTATTATTATTATTATTATTACTGACCCCTCACATCCTGGACACAAACTGTTTTAAAAGGTCGCTACAGAGCACTGCACACCAAGACAACTAGACACAAGAACAGTTTTTTCCCAAACGCCATCACTCTACTAAACAAATAATCCCCTCAACACTGTCAGACTTTTTACTAAATCTGCACTTCTATTTGTACTAGTTTTTTCTCATCATTCCTATCATCTTTTTCCTTCCACTTAGGACTGTATGACTAACTTGTTGCTTGTATCCTAAGATTTTTATTAATATTGATTGTTTCTTCATTGGTTATTTGACCCCTATGACAATCATTAAGTGTTGTAACACATGACTCTTGACAAATGTATCCTTTTCTTTTATGTAGGCTGAGAGCATATACACCAAGACAAATTCCTTGTGTGTCCAATCACAAATGGCCAATAAAATTCTATTCTATTCTATTCTATGGAAATCAGTAGATAATTTTACTGATAAGCCAATAAACCTGGGATATCAAATCCACATTGTCATGTTGTCATGTGACGTATTATGATCTTTTCTCCTTCGCTAAAGTGGGGGTGGGAATGGCCAGCACGTAATGCATCTGGCCTGCAGGCCACGAGTTTTATACCCCTGCAATATATTATTGTCCACATCCTACAAAGTGGAGATAAACTTTAGAATTAATCATTCTAATGAAATGCATGATACAAACATCAAATTCTTCAATATTCTTGCATCAGCTTTAGATGTTAAATTTCTACAATAATTTTCCATATTTTTATTTGGAGTGTAAAAACATTTAATCAGCTTGCTTCTAGCCTGCAATTCCTCACCATACCATATTGTTACTGATGTTTCACATGATTAGCCCACAATATCGGATATTCTGAAATAGGATTGGCTAATCTGGATCAGAGAGAAATCTCCTTCATGCATGATTAAAAACAAAAAGCAGCACGGAGCGAGGCAGGAGGAATAAGACAATCTCTGTCTTCCAAATCTAAAAATGTTGGATTGCGATCAGGGTCTCTTTGAGACATGAAAAGTCTGGAGGACTTCACGGAAGATGAGAGGCAGTCCAGGAGTTGTTGAGGTGGGAGCAGCTGCCCAGCGACGGAAAGATTCTCTCTTCAGCCTGATCCTGAATCGTCCATGAGTGGTTTTTGCATGGTGTATATGGAGCTCCAGCAGGTCGTATAGAAGGGAGCATTTATGGAGACTTCCAGATGAGCTCAGATGTGTCAGACGCGCGAAGACATTGCTCCGTCTTCACGGCGTCTTTTTCTTCGCCGTAGGGCGCTGATTGCGCTCCGTCGGTGCCCAAAGAGCCCGACATGGAACAGGGGGTCTCCTGGAGCCCCTGGGGTGGATCACCGCTGCCCCAGGGGGCTAGGGACAACTCCGCGGCTATGACGATGAAGAACCGCACCCGGACGCCTGTCTGGGTGCGGCCATAGCAGCTGTCACGAAGGGAAGTCTGCAAGCTATAAAGAAGTCTTCGAAGAATCAGATCGATCAAAAAGAATAAAAGGCACTACAAGGTAATTTTTTGGTATTGTTTTTAAACTGTATAAGAGAAAGAAGATTTTAAAGTTAACGGCGAAATATAAAGTGAAGAAATGAAAGTGATATCCATCCGCGTAAGAAGAGGACAGCCGGAACTACTTGCTTTTGTTAAGCCTGACTGACTTTCAAAAAAGAAAAAGAAGAAGAGTTACGGTTATATTTTTCTTAATACTATCTTATTATATTTATTAGGTGTTGGCTATTACATTAATAAATAATTTGGAAGAATATATAGATTGGACTATTTTGAATGAACTGAATAAACTCCAGAATGAATAAATGAATAAATGAACTGAACAAATAAATGAACTGAACAAATAAATTGAACAACGATCCACAAATTGTTTTTTTTATGAATTTTTGATAACCTTGATTTTTTAAATTTTAATCTTATTATTATACCCTTTTGTTAATTTTATCTGGACTTAATTTTAAGGGATTTTTTAAAAAGAAAACAATAAGGACTATTTTATCTCTTTGACATCAGAGGCATAAGGATTTACATCTCTATTTTTGAAGAAGAAAGAAATAGACTATTTTACTAAAATTTGAACTTTATAAACGCTATATTAAATATTGATTTGGAGTTTTTATTTTTGGACATTGATATTAAAATAAGATTGTTCTTTTTCTCTTTTTAAACAACTTTTTCTCCTTTTACTGGTATTTTGACAATTTTGGTTTGCTTTTTTACATATATTCTCTCTGCCTTTTTTCAGCAATATTGTTTAAAATATATTTTATCATATTTTACTTTTTTAAAATTTTTACATATATATTTTTGAGATTAAATAACTTCATAGTTTTTTCCTCTCGTTTTTCTTTTTTTTAAATAATTTTTGAATTCTCTCCTTACTATCCCCCCTCTTTTTCTTTATTAATTAATTTGATTATTTATTAATTAATATGTGCTAGAAATATTATTTTTTCCCCTTCTTTACCTGGTCCCCTTTTATAACCCTAGATTTGATATTTGAGAGATTGATCCCCTTTTCTTCCTTTTAATATATATATATATATATATATATATATATATATATATATATATATATATATATATTTGTTTTCGTAAATTTTCACGGGTATATGTATGTAGATTGTTCTGAGTTCGGGTTTTGCCCTGTGTAATACAGTATTTTGCATGTTTATGCGACGTTTCGGTGAAATCATTTTACAACAGCACGAAGCTTGGAAACTTCAGCCTGATGATGGTGAATGTGATTTCACCGAAACGTCGCATAAACATGCAAAATATTACACAGGGCAAAACCCGAACTCAGAACAATCTACATATATATATATATATATATATATATATATATATATATATATATATATATATCTGCGTTCCATCTGTTTTGGTATTAATAAAATCATACTATTATTAACCTTTCTCTTATTTCTTAATTAATATAATTTTTTTCTTTCTTCTTCTTTCTGTTCTTTCTTTTTATTTTTTGCTTTTGCCTTACTTTCTTCATCTTTTCTTTTTCCCTCCTGTATTGTTAATAAAGTTAAATTGGTACTCTTTACATCCTTTTTTTCAATTTTATATATTTTGTAATAGCCATTATATTAAAATTTAATTACTAACTATAAACAATAAGTGATTGTTTTAAGAATTGAATAATAAGTTTTAAGAATTTTGAGATATGAAAGGTTCATACAGGGCACAAAGCATGACTTCGGTGACAATGACAACAACTCGAAAACAAACAGCTACTCCAACTCCAACTCCTACACCTAAAGTTTCTCCAACATCATCTCCATTACAACAAAGAACAATAACTACAATGTTGGCCAAGGAGAAAGAAAAAGGGAAAGAAAAGTTGCCTACAGACTCAAATTTCCAGTCCATCCAAGATGCATTAGCAGGTATTCAAGATTTTATGCAGAAGACACAAACTCAGACAAAAACTCAACTTGAAACCAACAAAGAGGAAATGAAAATGTACCTGGAAGAAATGAAGCAAGAAATGAGGCAAGAGATGAAAGAGATCAAAAACGAGATCAAAAAAGAAATCAGTGAACTCAAAACTGAAATAACAGAAGTAAAAGGAAATGTGGCTGAAATGGACAGGAACATAAAAGTCATACAACAAAACTTACAAGAAAGTGAAAAAAGAATAAAAGTAACAGAAGAAAAAAATCTAAGCTATGGGACAGAAAGTGGAAGAATATGAAGATCACAATTATGATGCCCGTACAGGTTTCGACATAGCAATAACTAACCTTGAACTCCAATCCGCATCACATGGCATGAGATTTCAAAACATCGAAGAAGAAAGAGATGAAGATCTATCTGCAAAAATGGCGGAAGTAATAGGAGCAATTATGCAAGCGGATCCAGCAGAACTGATAAGAGAAATTGACGAAGTTTATAGAGTCCAAACTGGATATGCAAGACGCCATAACCTACCAAGGGAAGTACATATTAAGTTTTCAAGAAGAATAATCAAAGATGAGATACTGAGACTGACAAGAAACGAAACTTTCCAACGCAATGGAAAAGAAATCACGATCTTGAAACAAGTTCCGAAAAGGGTGAGAGAAAGCAGAAGAGACTATTATTTTCTTACAAGTATCTTAATTAAAAAGAATATTGTTTTTAGATGGTTGGTACCAGAAGGCCTGACTCTAACTTGGCAATCAACGAAAGTGAAAATTGAGACTTTGGAGCAAGCAAGATCCTTTTTAGCATGCAGCGGATTGGACAGGATTGACCAACTCCAGATAGAACCAAAGAGTAGTGAAGACATGATGGAGGCCATAGGTGGAGGAGGGGAAGAAATACAGGAAGTGAAGAAGAAACAATCACAGGTTTCACAAGAACTAGTTCTAGAAACGAGACTCCGAGAACCGAAAGAAGCTAAAAAATACTACAAATAAAAGATGACACATGACTTGAAAATTTTTTCAGTCAATGTAAACGGATTGAATAATGCAAAGAAGCGAAATCAAATATTAACCAAACTTACAAAACAAAAAGCGCAGATAAATATTTTACAAGAAGTTCATATTAAAAAATCAAAACCAAGTCTTCTCAACAATTCAAAATTGGGGAAATTATATACTAGCCTGGCAAATCAAAAGAAAAGAGGAGTGGCAATGTATATAGATGAATTAATTGAATCTAAAGAAATATATAATGATAGTGATGGAAGGATTTTGATGGTACAATTAGACTTAGAAACAAAACCTCTTGTAATTGTCTCAATTTATGCACCAAATGATAACCACAGAAACATAGAAGACTGACGGCAGAAAAAGACCTCATGGTCCATCTAGTCTGCCCTTATACTATTTCCTGTATTTTATCTTAGGATGGATATATGTTTATCCCAGGCATGTTTAAATTCAGTTACTGTGGATTTACCAACCACGTCTGCTGGAAGTTTGTTCCAAGGATCTACTACTCTTTCAGTGAAATAATATTTCCTCACGTTGCTTTTGATCTTTCCCCCAACTAACTTCAGATTGTGTCCCCTTGTTCTTGTGTTCACTTTCCTATTAAAAACACTTCCCTCCTGAACCTTATTTAACCCTTTAACATATTTAAATGTTTCGATCATGTCCCCCCTTTTCCTTCTGTCCTCCAGACTATACAGATTGAGTTCATTAAGTCTTTCCTGATACGTCTTATACTTAAGATCTTCCACCATTCTTGTAGCCCGTCTTTGGACCCGTTCAATTTTGTCAATATCTTTTTGTAGGTGAGGTCTCCAGAACTGAACACAGTATTTCAAATGTGGTCTCACCAGCATTCTATATAGCGGGATCATAATCTCCCTCTTCCTGCTTGTTATACCTCTAGCTATGCAGCCAAGCATCCTACTTGCTTTTCCTACTGCCCGACCACACTGCTCACCCATTTTGAGACTGTCAGAAAATCACTACCCCTAAATCCTTCTCTTCTGAAGTTTTTGCTAACACAGAATTGCCAATGCAATACTCCGATTGAGGATTCCTTTTCCCCAAGTGCATTATTTTACATTTGGAAACATTAAACTGCAGTTTCCATTGCTTTGACCATTTATCTAGTAAAGCTAAATCATTTACCATATTACAGACCCCTCCAGGAATATCAACCCTATTGCACACTTTAGAGTCATTGGCAAATAGGCAAACCTTCCCTACCAAACCTTCCCCTATGTCACTCACAAACATATTAAAAAGAATAGGACCCAGAACAGACCCTTGTGGCACACCGCTTGTAACCTGTCTCTGCTCAGAATACTCACCATTAACAATAACTCTGATGTCTACACTTCAGCCAGCTTGAAATCCACTGAACTGTCCAGGGATTAAGTCCAATCTTCACTAATTTATCTATCAGCTCTTTATGTGGAACCGTATCAAAGGCTTTGCTGAAGTCCAGATAGGCAATATCCACGGCACCACCTTGATCCAACACCTTTGTGACATAGTCAAAGAAATCAATGAGATTAGTCTGACATGATTTGCCTTCAGTAAAGCCATGCTGATTTGGGTCCAATAAGTTATTGTTTTTAGGTGCTGATTTATCCTCTTTTTGAGTAGAGTCTCCATCATTTTAACTATAACTGATGTCAAGTTAACTGGCCTGTAGTTACCAGCTTCTTCTCTACTGCCCTTCTTGTGGATAGGCACAACACTGGCCATTCTCCAATCCTCAGGAACATCTCCTGTTAACAGGGATTGGTTAAACAAATCAGTCAGGGGGGTAGCAATGACAAATCTGAGTTCTTTAAGAACTCTGGGGTGGATGCCATCTGGACCCATTGCCTTATTTATCTTTAATCGTTCAAGTTCTTCTAAGACATTGGCTTCTAAGATCACTGGAGCTGAATCTGTACAGCTGGAAGCAATGCTATATCCCTCTATAGTATTATTTTGTAAGGTGTCTTTTGAGAAAACTGAACAGAAGTAGCTATTGAAATGGTCAGCGATCTCCTTATTCCCATCAATGCATGTATTATTCCCGGTACTAAGCTTCGTGATGCTGCAGTTTTTCTTCTTCCTATCACTAATATATCTGAAGAAGGTTTTATCCCCCTTCTTTACAAATTTGGCAATTTCTTCCTCTTTTGAGGCTTTAGCAGCATATATTATCTGTTTCGCCTTCTTCTGTCTCATTTTATACACCTCTCTATCAGCTATAGTTCCAGACTCTTTATACCACCTTTTTTTCATTGACTATAGCCCTTACATCATTGCTAAACCATAGCAGTTTCTTCTTCCTTTTACCTTTAGTTATTTGCCTTACATACAGTCCAGTGGCTTTTAAGATGGCCTTTTTTAATACAGTCCACTGGGTGCTCGCTCCTGCCATTTTATCCCCCCCTTTAATTCATTATTTAAATATTCCCCCATTGCATTAAAATTTGTTTTCTGAAATCCAATACTTTGGTTGCAGTATAGGATTGCTCACAATCAGGACTTCCGGTCTGGCTCGGGACCGCAGTGGAGTCTCTCGGGCAGGGCTCTGCCCCGAGACTCCTTTCACCCCTCCAGAGGTCGCCGATTGCGATCGGATCGAGTCCGGATGGCTTGATCCTAGAACAGGGGGCTTCCCTCCGTCCGAGGAGCTCTCGCCGAAGCTCCGGAGACAGCGGTCTGCCCTACAGCTCTGGACCAGGGAGAACCGATCCTCTGTTCCTAAGAGGATACGGCTATTGCGATCCCCCCAAACCAACGGGAAGCAAGAAAAGAGCAGCAAAAGTAAAGATTTTTAAATTGCTACAGTGTGAAAGAAGAATACAAAGAAAAAGGAAACATCAAGGTAAAAAACTTTTCCTATTTGTTCCATGCTAAAATAGAAGATCGGAGTATAAAGAAAGTTGAAAGTAAAAGTGTTTCTAACAAGGCGAAGGAGAAAGTTATTTGAAAACTTGTATCCAAGCGCAAATTGGCAGCCGGACATAATTTTTTTCACTTTCACTTCCTGCATTAAATTTGAACTTGAACTTTTGAACGTTTAAAATCAGAAAAATCAACCACATAACATTCGATATGAGATTATGAATGATCCAACTTGCAAAGCCAAATAAAAATTAACAAATTTTGGAATTCCTGAACTTTTGGTAAACTTCAAACGTTAAACTCCGGGCTCTACTTTTGATAGCGGAAGGACTAAAAATGTTTCTGCTCTAATCTTTAATTTTTAAGAATGAAATGAAATAAATCAGCAATTTCAAAATAAATGAAAAGCGAATGGAACTGACAGATTAAAGCTAAAAAGAACCTTTTCCTTACTGGACTGTTTGTGTTTGGATCTTTACATTTGGATTACTTGCTGTTTCGTTGGATTTACAGCGGAGAGACAGTTTGCATCGTCTTGGGCTGTGAATTAAGATCTACTCCATTTTAAAATTACATATCGACTGAACTTTGATTGAATAAATTGCGACGGTACAAATTATAACAAGTTATAACAAGATTTAAATTTTACTGGTATTGTTGGACTAACGAGACTTCGCCAAATACTCAATAAAACTACTTTGAAAACCAATTAGACCTTCAATCAACAAGGACTGCTTTTTACTGCAAGATTAATATAAGTATATAAGTATATTATATCTGTACTTTGTTCTCTAATTTTCATTGTATCAAATCTCTTTTATATCAAATTTTTTTTGTAAAAGAAAAATAGTTTATAACAAATGCATTGCTAATCACCCTTGGTTTCCTGCTCTCTCCTAGTGACACTCCCTCATTCCTTTCTAAGATTGTCTTTTATATTTCTCTTCTCCTTCCTTTCTTCTTTTTTATATTGCTATCTCTGTATTTTTCTTTTTCCTTCTCTTTCTTTCCTTCGCATTTTATACTCTCCTACTTAAATTGTTTTATCTTTCTTTCTTATTATTTTTACTTTGAAAAATAGTTGCAATAGAAATTTTGCTTAAATAATATTGACTATATATTGAATTTAGAGTATTAAGATAAATTGTATCGTGATATTTGGTTCCAAATCTATTGATATCCCTGCCATATTTACAGTGATATTTTTTCCTTTGTGAGATATCTTAGTGGAAAATTGGTAAAAATTGGTAAAAATTAATTGAACAGGTTTGGAATTTATAGTTATTCTTTTCCTTTCACTAACGCAAAATGTAAATAAATAAAATAAATAATCAAAGAGCCAAAAATGTCAAGTACATCAACTCACACCAAAACGCTCAAAAAACAAACGGCAACTCCTGGTCCATCGCCCCAGGAGTCACCTCATCCCTCTCCTGCACAACACTGCACATCCCTCTCACTGTAACCATGTTTACCAAGGAGAAGGAGAAAGAGAAATCACAGCAGCCTACCCTTGTAACAATACAAGAGACTTTAAATGCAATGAAAGACTTTATGCTTAAATCACAAGAAGACTCAAATCAACAAAGAGAAGCTACAAAATCAGAAGTGGCTGAATTAAAAGTAGACACAGGAGAGATGAAGGACCAGATGAAGGAAATCCAGCAAACTTTGAAAGAAAGTGAAGACAGAGTGAAAGCAGTAGAGGAAAAGACTGATAAAATGGAGAAGAGAATGGACTACTTTGAAGGTAGATCTGACTCACAATACAGAAGATATGATGAATCAATCACACATCTCGAAATGCAACGTGCTTCGTATGGGCTAAGATTTCAAAACATAATAGAAGAAAAAGATGAAGATTTACAGACAACTATGGCTGAAACTATTCGAGGAATTCTTCAGGTAGATCCCATAGAAATAAAGAAAGAAATCGATGAAGTTTTCAGAATTTCAAATAGCTACATACGTCGACAAAATCTTCCGAGAGAAATTCATATCAAATTTGTAAGAAAAACTTTGAGAGATGATATACTACACTGGGCAAGAAGTGGAAAATTACAACATAAAGGAAAAGAAGTAAAAATACTAAAACAAGTTCCAAGAAGTGTCAGAGAAACCAGAAGAGATTATCATTTCCTGACTAGAATTTTGATTAAAGAAAACATAACTTTCCGTTGGCTAATCCCACAAGGACTATCATTAACTTGGCAATCCCGAAGATATAAATTTCATGAATCCCAGCGACCAGTTAGGTCCCACAGAGTGGATCTTCTCTGGGTCCCATCAACTAAGCAATGTCGCCTGGCGGGACCCAGGGGAAGAGCCTTCTCTGTGGCAGCCCCAGCCCTCTGGAACCAACTCCCCCCAGAGATTAGAACTGCCCCCACCCTCCTTGCCTTTCGTAAACAACTTAAAACCCACCTCTGCCGCCAGGCATGGGGGAATTGAGATCCTCTTTCCCCCTAGGCCTTTACAATTCTATGCATGGTATGTATGTATGTATGTTTGGTTTTTATATTAATTGATTTTTAATCATCAATACCAAATTACTATTGTACACTGTTTTATTGTCGCTGTTAGCCGCCCCGAGTCTCTGGAGAGGGGCGGCATACAAATCCAATAAATAAATAAATAAATAAATAAATAAATTAGAAAATTTGGATCAAGCAAGAGACTTTGTCGAAAACAGTGGAATATGCCAACCAGAACAACTAACAAAGGAACTGACAGAACCGCAGGAAGAAGTGATGGGAGCTGTCGCCCAAGGAGAAGAGCAGGACCAAGGTGCTAGAAGAAAACAACCTCAGCGCGAAACTAAAGAGACCAAAAAATACTACAAATGACAATGTGGAAAGATTTGAAAATCTTTTCAGTAAACGTAAATGGTTTAAATGAACTGAAAAAAAGAAACATAGAAACATAGAAGTCTGACGGCAGAAAAAGACCTCATGGTCCATCTAGTCTGCCCTTATACTATTTTCGGTATTTTATCTTAGGATGGATATATGTTTATCCCAGGCATGTTTAAATTCAGTTACTGTGGATTTATCTACCACGTCTGCTGGAAGTTTGTTCCAAGGATCTACTACTCTTTCAGTAAAATAATATTTTCTCATGTTGCTTTTGATCTTTCCCCCAACTAACTTCAGATTGTGTCCCCTTGTTCTTGTGTTCACTTTCCTATTAAAAACACTTCCCTCCTGAAACTTATTTAACCCTTTAATATATTTAAATGTTTCGATCATGTCCCCCCTTTTCCTTCTGTCCTCCAGACTATACAGATTGAGTTCATTAAGTCTTTCCTGATACGTTTTATGCTTAAGACCTTCCACCATTCTTGTAGCCCGTCTTTGGACCCGTTCAATTTTGTCAATATCTTTTTGTAGGTGAGGTCTCCAGAACTGAACACAGTATTCCAAATGTGGTCTCACCAGCATTCTATATAGCGGGATCATAATCTCCCTCTTCCTGCTTGTTATACCTCTAGCTATGCAGCCAAGCATCCTACTTGCTTTCCCTACCGCCTGACTGCACTGTTCACCCATTTTGAGACTGTCAGAAATCATTACCCCTAAATCCTTTCCTTTTGAAGTATTTGCTAACACAGAACTGCCAATACAATACTCAGATTGAGGATTCCTTTTCCCCAAGTGCATTATTTTACATTTGGAAACATTAAACTGCAGTTTCCATTGCTTTGACCATTTATCTAGTAAAGCTAAATCATTTACCATATTACAGACCCCTCCAGGAATATCAACCCTATTGCACACTTCAGAGTCATCTAAAGAAAGAAAACAAATGTTCTCTAAAATTAAAAACCAAAAGGCTCAAATTGTAATATTACAAGAAGTACATATAAAAAAGAATAATCGGAAATTATTATCAAATTCTAAAATTGGAAATATGTATGCTGCATTGGCAGACCAAAAAAAAAGAGGGGTAGTGATGTATGTTGAGAATTCTATAAATTCCAAACAATTATTTGCAGATGATGAAGGTAGAATTTTGATAGTGCAAGTCAATATAGACTCGAAACCTCTTGTTATTGTTTCTATTTATGCCCCAAATGACAACGAAATGATATTTTATAAAAAAATTACATCAAAAAATAATGGAATTAAATATTGAAAACATGTTGATAATCGCCATTGCGAACAGACAATTAGACCATTCCGGGGGAAAGAAAAATAGTAAAAAGAAAAAGAAAAATTTATTACCTACTACCTTTCAAAAAATGAAAACAGAATTATTATTAAAGGACATTTGGAGGGAAAGATACCCTCAAAAGAGACAGTATACCTTTTATTCTAACCCCCATAAAATTTGGACAAGAATAGACATGGTATGGGCTCCAAAAATTATTGCAGAACAAATAAAAGAAGTAGAAATCGATGTAAACACCTGGGCAGATCACAACCCTGTAGTAGTTTATATGAGAAATAATTAAAAAAATTAAATTGGCAGATGAATAGAAATATTTTGAAAGAAAAAAAATACAGTGGTACCTCGAGATACGAGTTTAATTTGTTCCGGACCTGGGCTCTTAAGTCGAGCAGCTCTTATCTCGAACGACTTTTCCCCATAGGAATTAATGTAAATAATTTTAATTGGTTCCAGCCCTCAAAAAACTCACAAAGTTAGTCTAAATTATGCAGAAAGACATGTTTTTAATGAAGAAATGTACATGTACATATAAATGAATAATGAAGTTTCTTTCACTTAACTTGTAAACTTTCTTAAACTTTTAAATTTACATATGTTCAACTTCTCTGCCACCCAATCCTGTAGGACAGAGGTCCCCAACCCTTTTTGCACCAGGGACCGGCTTTAAGCGATCAAGAGAGGAATGGGTGAATGAATGGACGGAGGGTGGGAAGGAAGGAAGGAAAGAGGGAAGAGACAGGAACAGAGGAAGGAAGCAAGGAAACTTATGAAAGGGGAGAGTAAGAGAGGAATGAGTGAAGGGAGGGAGGGAGGGAAGAAGGTGGGAAGGAGAAAGAAAAGAAGAAATAGAGGAAGGGAAGGTAAAAGAGAGAAAGAAAAAGAGCAAGAAAGAAAGAAAGAAAGAAAGAAAGAAAGAAAGAAAGGGGGAAGGGACAGGAACAGAGGAAGGAAGCAAGGAAACTTATGAAAGGGGAGAGTAAGAGAGGAATGAGTGAAGGGAGGGAGGGAGGGAAGAAGGTGGGAAGGAGAAAGAAAAGAAGAAATAGAGGAAGGGAAGGTAAAAGAGAGAAAGAAAAAGAGCAAGAAAGAAAGCTGCAAGCACCCCCCCCCCCGAGCCCCCCAGGCCGGCTGCAACCTTTTAAAACACGCGCGCCGCTTCGCAGCTGTCTCCTGAAGCCGAATGTGGAAGTTAGCGTTTGGCTTCAGGAGACAGCTCCTTGGCGCTTGTATCTCGAATTTGGGCTTGTAAGTAGAACAAAAATATCTCTCCCCTCCCAGCTCTTATCTCGAGTTGCTCTTAAGTAGAGCAGCTCTTATGTCGGGGTTCCACTGTACAAGGATTGGATCGAGAAAGAATTAAAGATATTTTTTGAAATTAATAAAAATTCAGACACTACCCCACAAAATTTGTGGGATACAACTAAAGCATACATAAGAGGACTAACGATTTCTTACACTGCAAAACAAAACAAGGAGAAAAAAATTAAATATGAACAATTAATAAATGAATTAAAACAATTAGAAATCTTATCACAACAAAATACAAAGAATAGAGAATTAAAAAGGAAAATTGATGTAGTTAAACATAAAATCAGATTAATAGAACAAAATCAAATAGTGGAGAAAATAAAAAGAGCCAAACAAAATTATTTTGAACATGCTAATAAGCCAGGAAGATGGCTCTCATATAAACTTAGGAAACAGCGACAATCAAAAATAATTTAAAAATTAGAAGACAAAGATGGAATACTAAAACATGATACAGAAGGAAAAGTAGATATAGTGCAAAATTTCTTTAAAGAATTATACAAAAAAGAAAATATTAGTGAGGACAAAGTCTTTAAATATTTAGAACATACTGAACTACCACAACTAACGGAAGAGCAACAGGCAAATATGGAAGGACCAATAACAGCTGAGGAACTCCTTACAATTATTAAAAAGCAAAAAAAATAATAAAGCAACTGGACCAGATGCCATACCGGCGGAATGGTACAAAATAGAAAGTGAAACAATAATAAATAACATGTTAGAAATTTTTAATGAATGTAGGCTAGATGGTAGAATTCCTAAATCATGGCTAGAATCTTTAATAACGTTAATTCATAAACCAGGAACACCAAAAGAAAAAATTAAAAATTACAGACCTATATCATTATTGAATGTTGATTATAAAATATTTACTGCAATATATGCAGACAGATTAAAAAGTATTTTAAATGGGATAATTCATCAAGATCAGAATGGCTTTCTACCAGGTAGACAGATTAAAAATAATCTTAGAATGATTATGAATACATTAGAATATTATGAACAACATCCTGAAAAAACACTATCATTAATGTTCTTAGATGCACAAAAAGCTTTTGACAATGTTAATTGGACATTCATAAAAATGCAATTGAATAAAATGAGATTTGGTCCTAAATTTGTAAATTTAATAGATGCTATTTATGCTAAACAAACAACTAAAATCATATTAAATAATGAAAGATTGGAATCATTTGAAATAAACAAAGGAGTTCGACAAGGTTGTCCTATTTCCCCTTTACTATTTATTTTATCTTTAGAAACCTTACTGATAAAAATAAGAGCAGATCCAAAAATAAAAGGTTTGACTGTAGGAAAGGAGGCATATAAAGTCCAAGCTTTTGCAGATGATCTGACCTTTATAACTGAAGATCCGATAACAACAGTTCCAGTATTAATTCAGACAATAGAACAATATGGAAAAGTAGCAGGTTTAAAAATAAATAAGAGCAAAACACAATTTATAACAAAAAATGTGAGTAAAATACAAGAAAGAAAATTGGAATACATTTCCAGAATACAAATAGTTAAAAAGGTTAAATACCTAGGAATATGGATAACATCTAAAACTATAACACTAAAAAATGACAATTACACAAAATTAATGATGGAAATTAAAAAAGATTTAGAAATTTGGAATAGTTTAAAAATATCCTTTTTGGGAAGAGTTGCCACAATCAAGATGAATATTTTACCTAAAATCTTATTTTTGTTTCAGGTGATCCCAATAAATCCAGGGGGAAACTTATGGCAGGGAAAAAAGCAAGAATAAAGATAAATATTTTGGAAGATATAAAAGAAAGGGGAGGATTTGCACTCCCTAATTGGAAATTGTATTATCAGGCAGCCTCCCTAACGTGGATTAGAGATTGGATAACATTAGAGAATAAAAGAATATTGAAATTAGAAGGACACGATCTTATGCTTGGTTGGCATGCCTTTATATGGTATGATAAGGATAAAAACCATTCATATTTTAAAAGACACACATTAAGAAAATATTTATTAGAAGTTTGGAAAGACATAAGGAAAAATCATTTTTTGACTGTCTCCGAATGGCTTGCCCCCTTAGAAGCAATAGTACACCCAAACTCTATAAAGGAAAAAAGAATAAGATATAAGGACTTACTAAATGACCAAATGAAACTAAAATCTAGGACTGAATTACAAGAAGCAGGGATAACAATTGATTGGTAGCACTATGCACAGATTTGATCTAGATACCAGAAAGACAGTATGCTCTATATCTTTAACAAGAATAAAAATTTATTAAGTAATTTAATAACTATTAATCAAACCAAAACAATAGGAAAAATTTATAAATATTTGATTGCCCATAAAAATATAGATTTGACTTTAAAGGACAACATGATAAGCTGGTGCAAAAACATCGGAAAAGAAATAGATATAGATACATGGGAGAAAGTCTGGATCGGGAATTGGAAAATGACAAATTCGGTGTCCCTAAAAGAGAACCAAATTAAAATGTTCTATAGATGGCACCTCGCACCAAATAGGATAGCAAAAATGTTTCCTAAAACTTCACCGTTGTGTTGGAAATGTAAAAAGGAAATAGGGTCTTACTACCATCAATGGTGGATGTGCAGCAAAGCTAGACTCTATTGGAAAATGGTAGAAAAAATGATAAAAGAAATAGTGAATCAGGATATAGAAGCAACCCCGGAATTCTATTTATTAGGAATCACAAATCAAATTTACAAGAAAGAAATTTTATATTTAGTTATACATATTTTAACTGTGGCTAGGATTATATATGCGCAAAACTGGAAAGGGGAGGATATCCCCAAAGAAGAAGTTATTACAAAAATATTAGATTGCGCTGAAATGGATATGATGACAAGACGCTTAAATGATCAAGAAGATACGGAATTTTATGAAACATGGAACAAAGTTTATATATGGATAAATAAGAAGAAACAGTAATAATGATAAACAAATGAATGAATGTGTAAACTACTTTGGTAAAAACATGATTTATGAGTTATAATAGTATTAGATAGAATAAGTTTGTTTTTAGAAATATATCAGCATTAGTCTATATATGAAGAATTATTATGAGAAGAATTTTGAATTTATATTAGTATTAGTTTAAATGTGAAAAAATTTTAATGTGAAATTTAACAAATTATTTTTTAACATCTATAACAATGAATTGTATTTGAATAAGTATTCTTTTTTCTATATTCAAATTTATACTTTTGAGATAAGCGGGGAAATTATGACCCCGCTTTTTTATGTTAAATGTAGGTATGTCTGTTTGTCTATTTTATGAAAACTAATAAAATTTATTTAAAAAAAAAAAAAGGATTGCTCACAATCACTTTTTACATCAAACCACAAACATAGATGGTCACTGCAACCTAAATTTTCTCCCACCTTAACCTCTGAAACCCAATTCCCATTCGTAAAAACTAAATCTAGAATATTCTCCCCTCTAGTCGGTGTCTTAACCAGCTATGCCAGAGCTGCTCCTGTAAAGGCCTCTACTATATTCTTACTTTTGCATGTAAGGGCACTGGGGATATTCCAGTCAACATCAGGCATGTTGAAATCACCCATAACCACAATATCTCCCTTTACTGCCATTTGGGTAATTTCATCCACCATCTTGTTGTCATATTCCTCAGATTGCCCTGGAGGCCTATTGATCACCCCAATTATAATGACAGAACCGTCTTTATTTTGCATGCAAATCCAGAGAGTCTCCAGATCTTTACACGTATTTTGAATTAGTGTTGTTTTTAGACTTTCTTTAACATAAATGGCTACTCCACCTCCCTTTCTCTCTATTCTATCCTTCCTATACTGTGTATATCCTGGTATGGATATCTGCCATTCACTAGAATCCTTAAACCATGTCTCAGTTATGGCAACCAGATCCAAATTATCTCTAGATATTATGGCCATTAACTCACAGAGCTTGTTGCTCAAGCTTCGAGCATTCGTGCACATTACCCAAAGAACATTATTTTCATTATTAGTTTGTCCCTTTTCATCAACAACTACATCTATTCTATTTACAGCTCCCTTTTCACAAGCTTCCAGAAACTGATTTATCCTTATTGGTCGGGGACAGAAATCATCCACATCAGTTACATCTCTGTCCCCTTTACCTAGTTTAAATGCCTGTCCAAAAAAGTTCTGAATTCCTCACCGAGCACCTGGGTACCCCTGTATGATGGATGCAAACCATCCCTCTTAAACAACTCCCTATTAGACCACCTACTGACATCATGACATACATAGCCAAAACCTTCAGCTTTACACCATTGCCTTAACCACACATTAAACTCTCTGATACAAGTTGTTTTATCCCAGATGATCAAATGGACTACACTGGGAAAATAAAAGGAAAAAAAGGTGATACTACCTGTGACATTTTGAAAAATAAGTACAGAACTATCATTAAAAGATATATGATGAGAATACCATTTAAAAGATAAACAATATACAGTGATCCCCCGAGTTTCGCGATCTCGATCTTTGCGAAACGCTATATCGCGATTTTTCAGCAAATGATACCATCTCGCTCTTTGCGAAACGCTATATCGTGATTTTTTGAAAAATATTAACTTAAAAATACGTGCACGGTTTTTCCCGCCCGATGACGTCACGCGTCACCAAACTGACGTCTACCATTGCTGGTTGGCCGAAATCTCGGCCAATCAGCTTTGCCATTGCAGTAAGTTTGCCCTACAGCAAAATTTCAGCCAATCAGCGTTGTTTGCTCAGCGTGCTTTGGTTTGAAACTTTTGCAACTTTTGGAGCCGTTTCTTGGAGTCTTGGAGCTGTGTCTTGGATCTGTTTCTTGGAGCTGTGTCTTGGATCTGTTTCTTGGAGCTGTTTCTTGGATCTGTTTCTTGGAGCTGTGTCTTGGATCTGTTTGTGAAGACTTCTTGGAAGATGGCACCTAAACGTTGCACACGGAGTGGAGGCGGCGACGCTAAAAAGAGCAGGAAGATGCTGACAATCAAGGAGAAAATTGAACTTTTGGACATGCTGAAAGCGGGACGTTCTAATGTAGATGTTGGTCGGCATTATGGGATCAACGAATCGACTGTGCGATACATTCGGAAAGACGAGAAGAAGATAAGGCAAACTTCTCTGATAACATTCAACAAGGCTGCAAAAAGAATGGTGACGCCTAGAAACAAACGCCTTATGAAGGGAGGGAAAGATGAGGGAAACCCAGGTGAGGGCTGGGGTTTTTTATTCTGTCATTACATACTGTATTTAAGTGTTTTTTAAGGAAGGAGGGAGGGAGGGATGGAAGGATGGAAAGAAGGAGGGATGGAAGGAGGGAGGGATGGAAGGAGGGAGGGAGAGAAGGGAAGGAAGGAGGGAGGGAGGGATGGAAGGAGGGAGGGATGGAAGGAAGGAGGGATGGAGGAATGGAAGGAGGGAGGGATGGAAGGAGGGAGGGAGAGAAGGGAAGGAAGGAGGGAGGGATGGAAGGAGGGAGGGATGGAAGGAAGGAGGGAGGGATGGAAGGAGGGAGGGAGGGATGGAAGGAGGGAGGGAGGGATGGAAGGACTGTATGCTTTCATTCAAGTCACTTCTCTCTCCCTTTCCTGTCATTCTCTGTAGATGAAGGGGCTGGTGACTCTGAAGACCCCCAGCCATCAACATCTTCTGCTTCTTCAGCCCCAGCCACATTCACATCAAGCAAAGGGTGGTTTTACAAATTTCAACGGCGCTATGGCCTGAAGAGTGTGTCATTGCATGGAGAAGCTGCCTCAGCAGATGCAGGTGCAGCCGAAAACTTTGTCTAGCGCACGTTTAAAGATCTAATTGCAGAAGGGGGCTACCTTCCAGAACAGGTGTTCAACATGGACGAAACAGGCCTGTTCTGGAAGAGGATGCCTTCACGGACTTTCTTGATGCAAGATGAAGCCAAAGCCCCTGGCTTTAAGGCCATGAAAGATAGAGTGACTTTGATCATGTGTGGGAATGCAGCAGGCTTTTTGCTGAACCCAGGGCTAATTTATAAGTCACGAAATCCAAGAGCCCTCAAGAACAGAAATAAGAATGCATTGCCAGTGTACTGGATGCATAATCCTAAAGCATGGATTACAAAACCCCTCACGCGGGACTGGTTTCATCAGTGCTTCATCCCACAGGTACAGGTTTATTTTGGCTGCCAAAGGACTCGATTTCAAAGTGCTTCTCCTAATGGACAATGCTGGAGGCCATGATAACCTGGCACATGAACATGATGGGGTGGAAGTCGAATTCTTGCCACCAAACACCACATCGCTTATCCAGCCGATGGATCAAGGTGTTATCCGCGCATTTAAAGCACTGTACACGCGCAATTCTCTTGGAAGCATCGTGGAAGCAATGGATGCTGATGAAAACTTCACATTGAAGGCCTACTGGCGTCAGTACACAATTGCATCTTGTCTGAAGAACATTCAGAGTGCCTTAATGGATATGAAGTCACAGACAATGAATGCCTGCTGGAGGAAATTGTGGCCAGAAGTGGTGCATGATCACAGGGGATTTGCTCCCGAAGAAATTCAAGATGCTGCAGTCCAGAACTCTGTGAAGCTGGCACAGGCACTGGGTGGAGAAGGCTTCGTTGACATGACACCAGAGGAAGTCAATGGTTTGCTTGATGAGCATGGCCTACCGCTGACAGACAAAGATCTGGAGGAGCTGACCAAGTCAGCGAGTGAAGAAGAGGAGGAGGAAGTGGAAGCTGAGGAAGAAGAAGATGTTGGCCTAACGCTTGAGCGGCTTGCAGAAATGAACAGAACTGCTGCACATCTGCAACGCATGGCGGAACTTTGGGATCCCAACATGACTTGCTCTATACACTTTAAGGCCTCCCTTGACAACACCATTGCACCATACAGAGCCATGTTAGCCAAGCAAAAGAAAACGTGCCAACAACTGCCCATAACTATGTTTGTCACGAAAACCAAGAGGTCTGCCACACCATCACCTGCAGCGTCCATTGTAGACATGGTGATAGAAGAAGATCCCGATTTATCCTAGTTATGCTAACCCCCCCCCAAAAATGTAAAAATGTAAATAAATATTTTTATTATTTCTATCAGGATGACTAAGTGTGTTATTCAATGTGTACAGTACGTACAGGTACAGGTAGAGGTACAGTACAGTACATTAAGGGGATGGGAAATGGTAATTTGTGGGTTGAAAGTGTTGGGACTGAGTGGCATAGAGAAGAATGAATGAATGACTGAGTGAATGAAATTCAAACACAGGTGAGGGCTGGGGTTTTTTATTCTGTCATTGTTTAAGTGCTTTTTACGAAAGGAAGGAAGGAGGGAGGGATGAAAGGAGGGAGGGATGGAAGGAGGACATGAGGGCAAAAAAACCAGGTTCAAATTGGACTTGAAAATCAGAAGTGACAGAAGTGTTCTCACTGAGAGCTAGCAACTTGAGAGGGCAAAAAAACCAGGTTCAAATTGGACTTGAAAATCAGAAGTGTGGAAAGTGTTCTCACTGAGAGCTAGCAACTTGAGAGGGCAAAAAACCCAGGTTCAAATTGGACTTGAAAATCAGAAGTGACAGAAGTGTTCTCACTGAGAGCTAGCAACTTGAGAGGGCAAAAAAACCAGGTTCAAATTGGACTTGAAAATCAGAAGTGACAGAAGGACTCGTGCCCCAAGAAAGCCGGTGAGAGGGGCGAATCGGGCGGGCGGGGGTAGCGGCGAGGAGCCCGGAGGCGCTGGGGGGGGTGGCCGGCATGAAAAATAACCATTGCCAGCCTCCGAACTGCCGTCGCCCCACCATCTGCGCATGCGCGGCCATGGAAAACAGGACGCGCATGCGCAGATGGTGTTTTTACTTCCGCACCGCTACATCGCGAGAAATCGCTTATCGCGAGAGGTCTTGGAACGGAACCCTCGCGATAATCGGGGGATCACTGTACTTTTTATTCTAACCCACATAAGACCTGGTCCAGGATTGACATGGCTTGGGCACCAGCCCACATAATGGAACAAATCAGTAAAATAGAAATAGAAACAAACACCTGGGCAGATCATAATCCTTTATCTATATATTGGAAAGGTAAAAGGAAAATAAATAATTGGTCAATTAATAGAAATGTAATAAAAGATCCACATTATAAAAAATGGATTGAGAAAGAATTAGAGATCTATTTCAAAATAAACAAAAATAGTGATACTACCCCTCAGAATTTATGGGACATGGCAAAAGCATATATATGTGAGCTAACAATATCTTTCATAGCAAAAAAAAAAACAAAGAAAAGAAAATACGCTATGAAAAATTGGTAGAACTCAAAAAATTAGAATTGTTAATGCAAAAAGAGGATAATGACGACAAAGTTAAAAATCAGAGAGAGCTAATAAGACATAGATTGAGATTAATAGAACAAGAACCAATAGTAGAAAAGATAAAGAGAGCAAAACAAGAATACTTTGAACATGCGAACAAACCAGGAAGATGGTTGTCATATAAACTAAGAAAAGAGAGAAAATAAAATCATAAAAAACTTGATAGATTCTAAAGGTAAAATAAAACATAGAACAGAAGAAAAAAAGGAAATAGTATTAGAATTTTATAGACAATTATATAAGAGAGAAGAAATAAATGAGGACTTAATTTTTGAATATTTGAAAAATATAGACCTACCAGTACTAACCGAAACACAACAACAAAGATTAAATAAACCTATCACAGAAATGGAATTAAAAGCAATCTATAAAAAACCAGAAAAATAACAAAGTGACGGGCCCAGATGCGATACCAGTAGAATTTTATAAGTTAGATATAGAAATACTTTTTTCAAATATGTTTGAGATATATAACCAAATAATGACAGAAGGTAAATTACCCAAAACATGGTCAGAAACTTTAATAACCTTAATACATAAAGTGGGAACAGAAAAAGAAAAAATTGAAAATTATAGACCAATTTCATTGTTAAGCGTAGACTATAAAATTTTTATATCAATTTTCGCAAATAGGTTTAAAAGTATTATAAACGATATGATACATAGTGACCAAAATGGATTTTTACCAGGGAGACAAATTAAAAATAATCTAAGAACAATAATAAACACATTAGAATATTATGAACAGCATCCAGAAAAAAAATGTCACTTATATTTTTAGATGCGAAAAAAGCATTTGATAATCTAGACTGGAATTTCATGAAAATACAATTAAACAAGATGGAGGTCGGAACAAAGTTTTTTAATATAATAGATGCCATATATTCTGAACAATCAGCCAAAATCATAATAAACAGTGAGCAGACCGAAAAAGTAGCAATGCAACGAAGAGTACGACAAGGTTGCCCAATATCACCATTATTATTTATTTTAACTCTGGAAGCATTGTTGATAAAAATAAGAGCAGATAGGGAAATAAAATGACTGAAGATTAAAAAAGATACTTATAAAGTACAAGCATTTGCTGACAATGTGGTCTTTATTTTAGAAGACCCTACAAAATCTATTTTAAGGTTAATAAATTTAATTGAAGAATATGGGAATGTCGCAGGATTGAAAATAAATAAAGAAAAGAGACAGATACTAACAAAAAATATGACAGAGACAAAGAAAATATTTAGAAGATTTATCAAATATGAAAATCACAAAAAAGGTGAAATATTTAGGAATATGGATGACTTCCAAAGCCATATCCTTAAAAAATGATAATTATTTAAAATTATTAGGTCAGATTAAAAAAGATTTAGAAGATTGGAGTAATTTGCAATTATCACTAGTGGGAAGAATTTCTACAATTAAAATGAATATTCTCCCCAAAATTTTGTTCCTTTTTCAAGTTATCCCAATAAATCCTGGATTGAAATTTTTTGTTAAAATTAAATAAGATAATAAAAAAAATTATATGGCAAGGTAAGAAACCAAGAATCAAACAAAATTCATTAGAAGATCGCAAAGAAAGAGGAGGCCTCACCCTCCCAAATTGGAAATTATATTATGCCACCGCCTTAACATGGATAAAAGAGTGGTTGACCTTTGAAAATCAAAGGTTACTTAACTTAGAAGGTCATGACTTAATGGCGGGCTGGCGGGCTTTCATATGGTATGAAAAGTTAAAAACACATTCATATTTTAAAAATAATATTATTAGAAAAGCATTGATAGATGTATGGATTGAAATAAAGAAAAACCATTTCTTAGTAATGCCAGAATGGATTTCACCTACTGAAGCTATCACACATCCGAATTTTAAAAAAGAAGAAAAGACTTGGAGATATAGAGACTTATTGGATAATAAATTAAAATTAAGAACAAAACAAGAACTACAAGAATTAGGTATCGACTTAGATTTGTGGTAATATACACAGATTAGTTCCAGATATCAAATGAATATAAAAACGTATATTTTCAGAAAAGAAAATAATATATTAGGTAAATTACTATTTCAAAATCAAGTGAAGTTAATTGGAAATGTATATAAATATTTAATAAATAATAGAACGATAGGTTGGATATTGAAAGACAATATGATCAGTTGGTGCAAAAACTTTGGCAAAGAGATAAATTTAGAAACATGGGAAAAGATATGGGTGTATAACTGGAAAATAACAAAATCAATTTCTTTTAAAGAAAATCAAATCAAGATGTTTTATAGATGGCACCTCCCACCATATAGAATTTCCAAGATGTTTCCGACAGTTTCACCTGTTTCTTGGAAATGTAAAAAAGAAATTGGCACATAATGCCATACATGGTGGACATGTTCTGAGGCTAAAATTTTTTGGAACAAAGTAGAGAAATGGATAAATGAAATAACAAAGGAGAAGATTAAAAAATCTCCTGAATTCCTCCTATTGGGTATTTCAAATACAAAGTATTAAAAAAAAAAATTATTTGATAATACATATATTGGTTGCGGTACAAATTTCATTTGCACAGAAATGGAAAGAAAAAGAAATACCAAAAGATGTAGAGGTATTTAAAAAAATTATAGAATGTGCAGAATTAGACATGATGACAAAACGTTTGAACAACCAAGCTGAAACAGAATTTTATAAAATATGGGATAAAGTATATGAATGGTGGAATTTTAAAAATAGTATTAAAAATTAAAATATGTAAGAATTTATAACTATTTGAATTCATTATTTTGAAGGTTTTATAAGATAGAATGAAATACAGTGAACCCTCGAGTTTCGCGTCCTCAAGAATCGCGAAAGGGCTATTTCGCTAGTTTGCAACCCGGAAGTAAACTCCACCATCTGCGCATGCGTGCCCTTCCACGCATGCGTAGATGGTGGAGTTTCCCCGCCGGGCAGAGGCTTCCCTGGGTCTTCCCCCTCTTGCCCCGGTAAGACCCCAGCGGCGGTGGGCTGGAGCGCGAGCTTGGGGCACCCTAGCTCCGCTTCCCAGATGGGAAGCGGAGCCGGCAACAGCGTGGGCGGACGGGCGGCGCGCGCGAGCTTGGGGCAGCCTAGCTCCGCTCCCCAGCTGGGAAGCGGATCTAGGGAGTCCCCACCGCGCGCGCGTTGCTGGGGAAAGCGCGCGCGCTTGGGAACATCCCAGCTTCGCTCCCCAGCTGGGAAGCGGATCTAGGGAGTCCCCACCGCGCGCGCGTTGCTGGGGAAAGCGCGCGCGCTTGGGGACTCCCTAGATCCGCTTCCCAGCTGGGGAGCGAAGCTGGGATGTTCCCAAGCGCGCGCGCTTTCCCCAGCAACGCGCGCGCGGTGGGGACTCCCTAGATCCGCTTCCCAGCTGGGGAGCGAAGCTGGGATGTTCCCAAGCGCGCGCGCTTTCCCCAGCAACGCGCGCACGGTGGGGACTCCCTAGATCCGCTTCCCAGCTGGGGAGCGGAGCTGGGATGTTCCCAAGCGAGCGGGCACCCAGGGAAGCCGTTGCGCGAGCAACGGGGTGGGCGGGCGAAGGGCGGGCGGCAGTAGAAGCAAAAACACCATCTGCGCACGCGCAGATGGTGTTTTTACTTCCGCACCGCTACTTCGCTAAAAATCGATCATCGCGTGGGGTCCTGGAACGGAACCCTCGCGATGATCGAGGGTTCACTGTAGTTCTAAAACAATTTTATAGTGTGATAAAGTTGAAGTGTTATTTTTTATATATTTTATATTTTAATTTTTTTAAAATAAGTATATGATATTTTTATAGATAAAGAAATTTAATTAACATAAAGAATATAGAGTTAAACTTAATAAGAATGTAATGCACATGTGTGACATTTCTGTATCGATCTGACTATAATTAGGATTCTTTCTTTTTGTATTAGTTAGACTTCTATGACAAGCGGAGCAATGGTAGCTCCTTAAATGTTTAATGTTGTTTGTCTTTTGGAAAAATAATAAAAAATATTTTTTTTAAAAAAGAAGGGAGCATTTATTTACAGAATTCTGCATTGGATTATAAAATTTTGGTGCTGGATTCCCTGAAAAACAGAGAGCCGAGAGAGAAGAAGGGAATTGGAAGTAACAGCACCTAAATATTGCTACAATTTGACTTTAACCGCCAGTGAAACAGAAAGCACAAAGACCGCTGTGATTGTGCCGAAGGAGAGACAGAAACTTTTGGCTGAGAGTTTAACAGGAAAGAGTAAGAAGAAGAAAGGGGGGGGGGCGGAAGTGAACCGGAGCCTTATTGAGAGAGAACTAAGGGGGGGGGGGAAATCAGGGCTAGACTCCATTACTTTTTCTGACTAATGATCCTTGCTGATTAACATTTGCCAACCTAAAGAAACAGAAGAACAAACTGACCAAAATAAGGTGAAAAGAAGAAGCTATATTTTGTAACTCTTTTTGAACTGATGTGGATTAATATTTGATGAATATTGGCTGCTGATTATTGACTTATTGAGCTACTAAAGTGAATTGCTTAATACTTTAATGTAATTGTGTTGTGATTGGCTCTGGCCCAGCTCCTGCCCCAGGGAATGTGGAGGTGGATGCAGGGGAAACTTCAACATGTCACAGGCCTGTGTTATTGCCGACAGTGTCAGTTCAGAGTTTAGTTTCCTCGGACGAAGAAGGGGGGAGTGACTCGGCTTGGCACACAGCCCAGGCAGTCAATCTCCCTTATCTTCCATTGATTCGGATGAAGATGTTTTGGATTCACGCAAGTGCAGAATTATGAATAGAAGAGACCAAGTAAGGACATATTATAGGAGATAAGAGCGGCCACCTGTGTTTGGGTGGGGCTCCAGTAATTAGGGCTGCTGCTATAAATAGCAGCATGTGGGTTTGGCCATTGTGGAAGAGTATCTGATCGCAGTGCATCAGGAATCCTGTGTTGCTGGTTTCTGAACTTTGTTGATTTTTCACGCCTTTGAAAACAAAGCAGAGCAACGTGTGTGTGTCTCACTTCTTTGGAAGAAGAAGGGATGTGAAGTTTCTTCACAGCTGCTAGCTAAGTACTTAATGACTGCTTAAGGTTAATTGAACAGACTACCCGGTTGTTTTGGGATGAGTGCTCTTTGCAATACAAAAAGAGTGCTTAGTTTATTTTGAATTTTGGGATAAAGAACATTGTTTTGGATTTTCAAATGTATGTGTGTCTGAAATTTGTACCCTTGAATTTTTGGGAGGCTCCTACCAGAGAGCCCGGCAAAACAAATTGTTATTCAAGAAATCTTCTTCCTTATTTCCTTTTTGATCACTTAGTTTGCTATTAAGATTTTAATTATATTTATTATATTTATAACATTTGAACTTTTAAGACTTATAAAATAGTACAATAGAATATTATATTTATATATTTAGACAGATATTTACAGTTAGAAGATTACTATTAAGTCTCTTTTCTTGTCCTTCTCTAATTTTTCCTATTTTAATTTCTAGTTATAAGACTTTAGATAAAATTGTAGTAGTGAAATAAGTTAAATAAGGTTAATTATTATTGATACTGTTAGATATAAGCAAGGAGAAATTTAATACTGTGGTATAGAGTGTTAAAACATAATATTGATAGTATTAAAAAAAATAGTGAATGATGATTTGGGCTACAATAGTGAGAATAGTAGAAGAACAAAATAAGATCATTAGTGAAATGGCAACAATGACAACAACTGCTACTTCTAAAATGCAGAAGAAAGCTGTTTCTAACCCCACAGTATCTAGCCCCACCTCATCCAGTCAAAGATCAATTGATAACATGCTGACTATGGAAAAAGGGAACAGTTATTATTTATTATTTATTTATTAGATTTGTATGCCGCCCCTCTTCAAGGACTTGGAGCGGCAGTACACCACTGATGCAGATAATGAATAATACATTAGTAATGATGCAAGAGACAATGGTGAAGCTGCAAGAAAAGATGACATTGAATAATAAAGGAGACTATGGTGCAAAATGTTAAGAAAATACAATTGATAGAGACTGAAGCAGAGATTACGGAGAAGAAGGGAAAAACTTGAATCAGAAATTTACAGGCACCAAAAGAGATTTGGAAAATACAATAATACATTTAGAAATGGAACGCTGTTCTTTCTACCTCTGATTTCAAAATGTAGTTGAATCGTGAGATGAAGATCTGGGGGAACTTATGGCGGGTATAAAAAATAAAGTATAAAAAATATATAAATATAAAGATATAAAGGAAGCAATGAATGGGATTGATGAAATCTTTAGGGAATATATGAATTATGCCAAGCACCACAACCACCCCCGAGAGATGCACGTAAGATTTGTGAGGAAGAAGGTTAGAGACATGGTACATATGGCAACAAGGGAAGAAACAATAACATATAAGGGAACAGAAATAATTATATTAAAACAGATACCAAGGCAAGTTAGCGAGAAAAGGAGGAAATATAATTTTTTGACAAATTTATTGAATAGAAGAAATATCCCCTTTAGATGGTGAATACTGGAAGGGATGTCAATAAGTAAAAGTTGAAAATATAGAAGAAGCAACAGAAATATTCAATCAAATAAAGGGGGATGAAGAAGACCCTCAGTTGGGTGAAAGACAAGAAATAGAAACACAAGAACAAGAAACCGAGAAGGAAGGGAACAAAGAGGAGAAGACTAAGGAAACAGAAGAACAACCAAAACCAAAAGAAGCCAGAACAAGAGCTCAGAAGGTCAATCAAACAAATCAAAACTAAACCAAGAAGAAAGTGACTGAAAGATGCAAAGAGAGATAAAATTAGTATCAATTGACAAGGATTGAACAGTACAATTGAAAGAAAGAAAACATTAACAAAACTGGCTTAACAAAATGTGATATTACATGTTTACAAGAGACGCACATCAAAGAAACGGAGAAGAAATATCTAGATTTTCCAAAATTGGGCAAGGTATACATAGCTGCAGGAGAGAAAAAAGGGTGTGTGTGGCAATACAAATCCAATAAATAAAAATAATAAATAAATAAATAAATTTATGTAAAAGAAGATCTAAGAAGTAAAAGAAAATTATAAAGATAAAAATGGAAGAATCTTAATTATAGAAGTAGAAATAGGGAAAACAAATATTTTGATAATTAATATTTATGCTAATAAGAACCAAAAATAATTCTATAAAAAAGTACATTTTAAAATAACCCAAATGGAACACGAAAATATATGCATAATTGGAGATTTTAATGGGATAATTGATGGGAGAAAAGACCATATGGGAAAGAAAAAGAAACAATTAAGTAAATCCACATTACCAAAAACCTTTTGGGATATGGTGGAAGAATTTAATTTATTAGATTTATGGAGGGCATTCCACCCTAAAACTAAACAGTTCACATTCTATTCCAATCCCCATAAAACATTGTTTTTCAACCAGTGTGCCATGGCACACTAGTGTGCCGCGAGACATGGTCAGATATGCTGGGAAGCTCAGCTTTCGAAATCAGAAGGTGAGCTTCATTCTTCGTACCTCCTTTTTTGCGCCTTCCTTCTTTGTGGCAGGTGAGCTTTGGGGCCCAGTGGGAGGGCGCTGGTAGCAGCAGCACCAGGCAGTAGCCGGGGGCGGCGGCTGCGAGCAGGAGCTCCAGGGTGGAGGCAGCGGCAATGGCAGCGCCCCGCCCAGCTGGAGCTTCCCTGGCGGGGACAGCAACAAATGACCTTTGGGGCCCGGTGGGAGGGCACCGGCAGGGCGCTGGTAGCAGTGGCACTGGGCAGTAGCCGGGGCGGCGGCTGTGAGTGGGAGCTCCAGGGAGGAGGCACTAGTAGTGCCACACCCAGCTGGAGCTTCCCTGGTGGGGGCGGCAACAAATAACCTTTGGGGCCCGGCGGGAGGGCACAGGCGACAGGAGCTGGAGGGTGCCGGCAGGAGCGGCACCGGGCAGTAGCCGGGGGACGGTGGCTGCGAGCGGGAGCTCCAGGGCGTAGGCACCGACGGTGGTGGCTGAACATGTTGCTGGACGTAGTACATGCTGGCGCTGCGAGGCTGGCCCTGGCCCACTGGCTGGACTGGGACGGAGGTGCCATCCACACATCCATGCCCAGCACAGCGCCAGCATGTATGGCCTCCAGCAACACGTCCAGCCACTGCCATCAGGGCTCCCGCTCACAGTCGACCGCTCTGCCGCTACCCCTGGCTACTGCCCGATGCTGCTGTTGCCAGCGTGGTGTATGAGAGAGAAAGAGAGAGCAAGAGAGACAGAAAAAAAAAGAGAGAGAAAGAAGATAGCAAGAGACAGAGAAAGAGAGATAGCAAGAGACAGAAAGCAAGAGACAGAAAGCAAGAGAGGGAGGAAGGAGGGAGAGGGAAAGACATAGAGGGAGGGAAGAAGGGAGAGAGAAAGTGCAAAAAAGAGGAAGGGAGGGAGAGAGAAAGAGGGATGGAGATAGAGAAAGAGGAAGGAAGAGAAAGAGGGAGAAATAGAGCGAAAGGGAGGAAGAGAGCTTTTTTTTGTCCAAACTTTTTTTAGCCCCCCCCCGCTCAATGTTCCCTAGGATTTTGTAAATGGGAATAATGTGCTGCGGCTCAAAAAAGGTTGGGAAACACTGCCATAAAACACACACCAGAATTGATATGGCATGGATTATAAGTAAAATAAGTAGAATGTTAGATCATAACCCAATACAAATAACCTGAAAAAATAAATGATTCAATAATAGATGGACTTTTAATACATACCTCACACAAGACTATCATTTTATACAAATGTTAGAAAAAGAATTAAAGATGTTTTTGATAGAAAATAAAAAACAGCTAACTTCTAACCAAAATTTATGGGACACGATGAAAGCATATATGAGAGGAATAATAATTTCATATACTGCAAAGAAAAATAAAGAAAAAAGGCAGAATATAATAAAATAATAAAGGCTATCCCAAAGTTAGAAATTCAACTGCAAAATAAACCGGGTGGGAGGGAAAAACGGAGCAGTGTTGGATGACAATGAGTCAGTCAAGGTAACTGGGGCCTGTCCTTGTCCATATGTCTGGGAGGAGTTTGATCTGGTGACACCTGATGAAGTGGGCAAGGCCATTGGAGCTGTGAGTTCCGCCACCTGCTTACTGGATCTGTGTCCTTTTTCGTTGGTTTCGGCCAGCCGAGAGGTGACACGGAGCTGGGTCCAGGAGATTGTCAATGCTTCTTTGGGAAGGGAGTCCTTCCCGGCTCCCTGCAAGTAGACACTTGGGCGCCCCCTCCTCAAGAAGCCTTCCCTGGACCCAGCCCTGCTTAATAACTACCATCCAGTCTCCAACCTCCCCTTTATGGGGAAGGTTGTTGAGAAGGTGGTGGCACTCCAGCTCCAGCGGTCCTTGGAAGAAGCCGATTATTTAGAACCTCAACAGTCAGGATTCAGGCCCGGCTACAGCACAGAAACTGCTTTGGTCGCACTGATGGATGATCTCTGGCAGGCCTGGGATAGGGGCTTGTCCTCTGTCCTGGTGATTCTTGACCTCTCAGCAGCTTTCGATACCATCGACCATGGTATCTTTCTGCGCCGGCTGGAAGGGTTGGGGGTGGGAGGCACTATTCTTCAGTGGTTCTCCTCCTAACTCTCCGGTCGGTCGCAGTCAGTGTTAGTGGGGGGTCAGAGGTCGACATCTAGGTCTCTTCCTTGTGGGGTGCCTCAGGGGTCGGTCCTCTCCCCATTGCTATTCAATATCTACATGAAATCGCTGGGTGAGATCATCCAAGGGCATGGGGTGAGGTATCATCAGTACGCTGATGATACCCAGCTGTACATCTCCACCCCAAGTCCAGTCAGTGAAGTAGTGAAAGTGATGTGCCGGTGCCTGGAGGCTGTTGGGGTCTGGATGGGTGTCAACAGGCTCAAACTCAACCCTGAGAAGACGGAGTGGCTGTGGGTTTTGCCTCCCAAGGACAATTCCATCTGTTCGTCCATCAACCTGGAGAGGATCTGCAACTTGGGTGTCCTCCTTGATCCACAGCTCACATTAGAGAACCATTTTTCAGCTGTGCCGAGAATGGTATTTGCCCAGGTTCGCCTGGTGCACCAGTTGCGGACCTATTTGGACAGGGAGTCATTGCTCACATTCGCTCATGCTCTCATCACCTCGAGGTTCAACTACTGCAACACTCTCTACATGGGGCTTCCTTTGAAGAGTGTTCGGAAACTTCAGATTGTGTAGAATGCGGCTGCGACAGCTATCATGGGCATTCCCAGATATGCCCATGTTTTGTCATCACGTCCACAGCTTGCACTAGCTGCCAATCAGTTTCCGGTCACAATTCAAAGTGTTGGCTATGACCTATAAAGCCCTACATGGCATCGGACCAGAATACCTCCGGGACCACCTGCTGCCGCATGAATCCCAGCGACCGATTAGGTCCCACAGAGTTGGCCTTCTCCGGGTCCCGTCGATGAAACAATGCTGTCTGGCAGGACCCAGGGGAAGAGCCTTCTCTTTGGCGGCCCCTGCCCTCTGTAATCAACTCCTCCCAGAAATTAGGACTGCCCCCACCCTCGCCTTTCGGAAAATTTTGAAAACTCATCTATGTCGCCAGGCATAGATATATCCTTAGCTCCCTTGACTTTATGTATGGTATATTTGGGTTGTATGACCCATTTTTAATAGGCGTTTTAAAAAACTGTTTTAACATTGGATTTGTATCCAATGTCCTCGGAGAGACGGGCTGCATACAAATCTAAATTATTATTATTATTATTATTATTATTATTATTATTATTATTATTATGTCAGTACAACACAGCAAATGAGATCACTATGCTGGATTTCGTATTTCATCATGTCGGGCGCTTCCCAAGCACCTAGGACTGCGTGATGTAGCGGCGAATTATGTTTGCCGATCCCAATAAAGCGGCCTTTTGCAACTGACAGATGGAGATCTGATGGGTACGCCTTGTCGTGGTAGTGGGGCTTGTGTGCTTCAATGAAGCTGAGAGCTGTGCTGGTGGTAGTGTAAACTACTGGTAGGTCTAACCTTGCCGAAGTGGTCAAAGCAGAGGAGCCAGACTAAACGTACCTAACCCATTTAAACTAATGGAGAGACAAAACAAAAAGAAGTACATACTGGCTCGGTCGTCGCCCAGGATAAAAAGGACTGTGGTGGCTGCTCAGGAACCTGGGCAGTCATCGACAAATGAGCTACAGGAACAAAACAAACAAAGCTTACAAATCAAAAAGTGGCAGAAATTCTCAATGTCAGAGAATCGCACAATCATGAAGTGTTATTACAACTCGGAGCCTGAAAAACATGGATATCTAAGATGGATGTACCAATTATTATTATTATTATTATTATTATTATTATTATTATTATTATTATTATTATTATTATATAAGATAAACAATAATACATCAATTAGAAGAATGGGGAATCTGCAAAATAGTGATGAAAAAAAATCAAAAACATTGTTATAGAGTTTTACAAAAAATTATACAAACAAGAAGAAATAGAGAAAGAAAAAATAGAGGAATACCTTCAGCAAACAACTATCACCAAAATAAAAGAGGAAGATAGAATGATATTAAATAAAGAAATAACAATAGAGGAAATGAAAAATGCGCTGCAAAGACAGAAGAAGAATAAATCACCAGGACCAGATGGATTTTCAGCAGAATTTCATAAAGTAACCACAGAAGAAATAATGGAATTAAAATTAAGAATTTACAATGAGGTCTTATTAGAAGGGGAAAATCCAAAATCTTGGACAGAATCACGTATCACCACAATCTCATTATAAAATATTTATGAGTATCATGACAGAAAGACTAAAAATAATGTTGAACAAAAATATACATTTGGACCAAAATGGATTTCTATCAGCAAGACAAATTAGAACAAATTTAAGAACAGTCATTAATATTTTTGAATACAGTGGAACCCCGACATAAGAGCTGCTCTACTTAAGAGCAACTCGAGATAAGAGCTGGGAGGGGAGAGATATTTTTGTTCTACTTACAAGCCCAAATTCGAGATACAAGCGCCAAGGAGCTGTCTCCTGAAGCCAAACGCTAACTTCCGCGTTCGGCTTCAGGAGACAGCTGCGAAGCGGCGCGCGTGTTTTAAAAGGTTGCAGCCGGCCTGGGGGGCTCGGGGGGGGTGCTTGCAGCTTTCTTTCTTGCTCTTTTTCTTTCTCTCTTTTACCTTCCCTTCCTCTATTTCTTCTTTTCTTTCTCCTTCCCACCTTCTTCCCTCCCTCCCTCCCTTCACTCATTCCTCTCTTACTCTCCCCTTTCATAAGTTTCCTTGCTTCCTTCCTCTGTTCCTGTCCCTTCCCTCTTTCTTTCCTTCCTTCCTTCCCACCCTCCGTCCATTCATTCACCCATTCCTCTCTTGATCGCTTAAAGCCGGTCCCTGGTGCAAAAAGGGTTGGGGACCTCTGTCCTACAGGATTGGGTGGCAGAGAAGTTGAACATATGTAAATTTAAAAGTTTAAGAAAGTTTACAAGTTAAGTGAAAGAAACTTCATTATTCATTTATATGTACATGTACATTTCTTCATTAAAAACATGTCTTTCTGCATAATTTAGACTAACTTTGTGAGTTTTTTGAGGGCTGGAACCAATTAAAATTATTTACATTAATTCCTATGGGGAAAAGTCGTTCGAGATAAGAGCTGCTCGACTTAAGAGCCCAGGTCCGGAACGAATTAAACTCGTATCTCGAGGTACCACTGTACTATGAAGCGCATCCAGAAAGGCAGGTGGCAGCTGTCTTCCTGGATGCACAAAAGGCGTTTGACAATGTACATTGGCAACACATGAAATTACTAATAAGGCAAATGGAATTCGGCAACAAATTTACAGGAATGATTGATACAGTATATTCTTCCCAGTCTCCTAAAGTATTAATAAATGGAGACATGACAAAAGTCTTCCCAATCCAGAAAGGAATTAGGCAGGGGTGCTCTCTATCTCCTTTACTTTTAATATTGACATTGGAAGTGTTGTTAAATAAAATTAGAGAAAATACAGGAATCAAAGGAACAACAGTCAAAAAGGAGACTTATAAACTAAAGGCCTTTGCCGACGATCTGGGGTTTTTTTTTTGAAGAGCCATGAATCAGGCTCATGTTTAATCCAAGAACTAGAAAAATATGGCTCAGTAGCTGGCCTTAAGATAAACAAACAAAAAACCAAGGAGCTAACGAAAAATATGACAGTGCAACAACAAGTAGAGCTGGAAGGAGATTTGAATTTGCAAGTAGTTAAGAAAGTTTAATACTTGGGGATATATTTAACAAATAAATATTCCACAATAAAAGAAAATAATTATAAAAAGCTGTTAGAACAAATAGAATTGGATTTTTAAAAATGAAATTTACAATTATCACTGCTGGGACGAATAGCAATAATTAAAATGAATACACTCCCAAAATTATTATATTTACCGTATTTTTCGGTGTATAAGACACACCTAGTTTTTAGAGGAGGAAAACAAGAAAAAAAGTATTCTGAACCAAATGGTATAGTACAGGGGTAGGCAAATTTAGCTCTTCTCTGACTTGTGGACTTCAACTCCCGGAATTCCTGAGCCAATAATGAATTCTGGGAGTTGAAGTCCATATGTCATAGAAGAGCCAACTTTGCCTACCCCTGGTGTAGTATTATATTGTTTAATAAAATACCAGTGTAGCAGAATACTTATTACAACTATTTATACATATTCGGTAGTTGTGCAAACCGAAAATAAAATATCACTCTCCTTGAGGCAGAGTATTCCCACGCTCAGGAAAACTTCTTGTCCTGGATCTTTTAGATTTAAAGACCAGGATGGATTTATTATGGCACACTGATGACACTGAAAAAATGCTGCCTTTCCCCCTCTCCATTTTGTGTACTGAACTTCCTCCAAGGTTGAGTTTTGGCTGCAGCGCTGCCCTTTTCCAGGTGAGAAGGGGGCAAAAAAAAAAGATCTTTCAAGAGTTTCTCCTCGCAGCAACTACAGTACCCACCTTCGTTGGATCAGGCAGGCGTTCTATTTCTCCTAGGTTTTGGGGCGGGGAGGGGAGCAATCATTTTTCTGCAACCCTCCACCCCCCCCCCAACTTTCTTGCCCCTCTTGGGAAACTTTTTGATGCAGGAGGAAAAGTGAACTACATACACACACGCGCCGCTTGCCGAGGTTGGAAAATGTTGCCACACGTGTGTGTGTAGCTCACTTTTCCTCCCGCATAAAAAAGTTTCTTAAAAAGAGCAAGAAAGTAGGGAGTGGGGGGTGGAGGGTTGCAGAGAAATAATGGCTCCCCTCTCTGCCCCAAAACTTTGGGGAAATAAAACGGGACACAACTGTGCCGTCCCAGGGGTCAGCAGAGATCCCAGGCCGACTGGCAGGTAAAGGGAGAGCAACTTGTGGCTACGGCCACAGTTCCTCATCATCATCATCCAGCACTACCCTGCCTCTTTCCCTCGCTGGGCGAAGTAAGCCGTCTCCTTCTACCTGCTCATGCCGGAGAAGCTCAGTCATCGGGAAAGGCAGCTCCCGGGCTAGAGGGCTGCGTGCCAAGGCTCCTCCTGAGGGGGAATCGTTTCCCAGACTTGCACATGGATCCTGGGCTTCCGAAGCAGGCATCTGACCTGGGGCAGTCCTGGCAAGGACCCCGGGAGGAACGCCCGTCACCGGGCCGTTGAGGCAGGGCACGCAGCAGCAGCTTCGGAGAAGTGGCGAGCGTCCCCTCAATGCATCAGGCTGGCGGAGAAGCCCGTGGGGCGTCTTCGATCATCCGGCGGAACGGGGCTCGGCTCCATCAGCCCCCACCCCAATCTCCCACCTTTGGACAGAAAATATTTTACAACCTTAGATAAAATGACAAAAAGGTTTATTTGGCAAAACCAAAAACCAAGAATAAAAAAGACCAATTTACAAGATGCCAAAAGTAGAGGAGGTCTAGTTATGTCGGATTGGAAATTATGAAGGGGAAAATTTTATTTGGCAGTTTGAGATCAAGCACAAACCACTCACAGATTAGGTTGGGGCAGGAGTAGACTGGGAAGGATAAAAAAGGAGTGAAAAACCATTTTAAATTGCACTTTCAGATCACAGAGGCCAGAAAAACTGCTCCTGGCTGGGACCTGAGACCTAGTGAGAGACGGAGGAGAGAAAGGTAGTGCTTTTTAAGACATTTTCTATTTCTTTAATTCAAAGAGCTTGGGAAGATATTAGTGGCTGGGAAAAAGGAGAAAGGCAAGAAAGGGACAATTTTATTGGCAGTTTGAGTTCAAGCACAGACCACTCACAGATTAGGCTGGGGCAGAACTAGACTGGGAAGGATAAAAAAGGAGGGAAAAGCCATTTTAAATTGCACTTTCAGATCACAGAAGCCAGAAAAAACTGCTCCTGGCTGGGACCTGAGACTTATCAAATTCCTATAATGTTCTTGCGGATTTAAATGGTAAGAATATTAGTGAGGCCCCTCAGATGGAGAATGAGGGGATGTTCCAATGGGAAGTTGTTGTAAGTGAGTTGCATAGTGTCACCAAACCATCAAGTGCAGTTAGTAGAAATAAAAAGAGGACACATTTTCTTGTGGGTGACTCAACTGTTAGAGGTGTTGATTTGGGAAAGAGTAAGGATGTGGTGAAGCTGATGAGGTGTTTCCCAGGGGCCACTGCCAGCAGGGACAGGAGGCGGATTACAAATATTGTCAAGGTTGTGAGTAAAGGTAATAACGTTGATGTGGTGCTGCATCTTGGCGCAAATAATTTGTCCTAGAGAAATGTTAATGTAGTAAAAAGAGATTTCCAGTGTCTAAAGGTGATGCTGGGCAGAATAACTGATTCAGAGAGTTTCATGTGTAGTTAAGGCAGTGGTGTAAAGCTGAAGGTTTTGCCTATGTAAGTCATGATGTCAGTAGGTGGTCTAATAGGGAGTTGTTTAAGAGGGATGGTTTGCATCCATCATACAGAGGTACCCAGGTGCTCGGTGAGGAGTTCAGAACTTTTTTGGACAGGCACTTCAACTAGGTAAAGGGGACAGAGATGTAACTGATGTGGATGATTTCTGGACCCGACCAATAAGGATAAATCAGTTTCTGGAAGCTTATGAAAAGGGAGTTGTAAATAAAATAGATGTAGTTGTTGATGAAACTAATAATGATAATAATGTTCTTCGGGTAATGTGCGCGAATGCTCAAAGCTTGAACAACAAGCTCTGTGAGTTAATGGCCATAATATCTAGAGATAATTTGGATCTGGTCGCCATAACTGAGATATGGTTTAAGGATTCTAATAAATGGGAAATATCCATACCAGGATATACATTGTATAGGAAGGATAGAATAGAGAGAAGGGGAGGTAGAGTAGCCATTTATGTTAAGGAAAGTCTAAAAACAACACTAATTCAAAATACATGTAAAGATCTGGAGACTCACTGGGTTTGAATGCAAAATAAAGAAGGTTCTGTCATTAGAATTGGGGTGATCTATAGGCCTCCTGGGCAATCTGAGGAATATGACAACAAGATGGTGGATGAAATTACCCAAATGGCAGTAAAGGGAGATATTGTGGTTATGGGTGATTTCAACATGCCTGATGTTGACTGGAATATCCCCAGTGCCCTTACATGCAAAAATAAGAATATAGTAGAGGCCTTTACAGGAGCAGCTCTGGCATAGCTGGTTAAGACACCGACTAGAGGGGAGAATATTCTAGATTTAGTTTTTACGAATGGGAATTGGGTTTCAGAGGTTAAGGTGGGAGAAAATTTAGGTTGCAGTAACCATCTATGTTTGTGGTTTGATGTAAAAAGTGATTGTGAGCAATCCTATACTGCAACCAAAGTATTGGATTTCAGAAAACAAATTTTAATGCAATGGGGGAATATTTAAATAATGAATTAAAGGGGGGGATAAAATGGCAGGAGCGAGCACCCAGTGGACTGTATTAAAAAAGGCCATCTTAAAAGCCACTGGACTGTATGTAAGGCAAATAACTAAAGGTAAAAGGAAGGAGAAACTGCTATGGTTTAGCAATGATGTAAGGGCTATAGTCAATGAAAAAAAGGTGGTATAAAGAGTCTGGAACTATAGCTGATAGAGAGGTGTATAAAATGAGACAGAAGAAGGCGAAACAGATAATATATGCTGTTAAGCCACAAAAGAGGAAGAAATTGACAAATCTGCAAAGAAGAGGGATAAAACCTTCTTCAGATATATTAGTGTTAGGAAGAAGAAAAATTGCAGCATCATGAAACTTAGTATCAGCAATAATACATATATTGATGGGAATAAGGAGGTCACTGACCATTTCAATAGCTACTTCTGTTCAGTTTTCTCAAAAGACACCTTACAATATACGGTAATACTATAGATGGATATAATATTGCTTCCAGCTGTACGGATTCAGCTCCAGTGATCTTAGAAGCCAATGTCTTAGAAGAACTTGAACGATTAAAGATAAATAAGGCAATGGGTCCAGATAGCATCTACCCCAGAGTTCTTAAAGAACTCAGATTTGTCATTACTACCCCGACTGATTTGTTTAACCAATCCCTGTTAACAGGAGATGTTCCTGAGGATTAGAGAATGGCCAGTGTTGTGCCTATCCACAAGAAGGACAGTAGAGAAGAAGCTGGTAACTACAGGCCAGTTAGCTTGACATCAGTTATAGTTAAAATGATGGAGACTCTACTCAAAAAGAGGATAAATCAGCACCTAAAAAATAATAACTTATTGGACCGAAATCAGCATAGCTTTACTGCAGGCAAATCATGTCAGACTAATCTCATTGATTTCTTTGACTACGTCACAAAGGTGTTGGATGAAGGTGGTGCCATGAATATTGTCTATCTGGACTTCAGCAAAGCCTTTGATACGGTTCCACAAAAAGAGTTGATAGATAAATTAGTGAAGATTGGACTTAATCCCTGGATAGTTCTGTGGATTTGCAGCTGGCTGAAGCATAGACATCAGAGAATTGTTAATGGCGAGTAGTCTGAGGAGAGACAGGTTACAAGTGGTGTACCACAAGTGTCTGTTCTGGGTCCTATTCTTTTTAATATGTTTGTGAGTGACATAGGGGAAGGTTTGGTAGGGAAGGTTTGCCTATTTGCCAATGACTCTAAAGCAGGGGTCCCCAAACTTTTTACACAGGGGGCCAGTTCACTGTCCCTCAGACTGTTGGAAGGCCGGACTATAAAAAAAACCTATGAACAAATCCCTAAGCACACTGCACATATCTTATTTAAAGTAAAAAACAAAATGGGAACAAATGCAATATTTAAAATAAAGAAGTAATTAAGTAATTAAGTAATAAAGTAATTTATACTTCTTTAACAAGTAAATTTAAATTTAAATCAACAAACTCCCTCCATTTCTCCTTCCTTTCTTCCCTCCCTTCCTCCTTCCTCTCCACTTCTCTCTTCCCTCTCTCTTTTTTTCCTTCTCTCATTTGTTTCATTTTCCTTTCCCTCGTTTTCTCTCCATCATTTTCTCATTTTTCTCTTTCTCTTTTTCTCTCTCTCACTCTTTCCATCTATCCCCCTTCCTCTCTTCCTCTCTATCTCTCCCTCTTTCAATCTCTCTCTCTTTCTCTCTCCCCCTTTGTATCCCTTACTCTTTCTCTATCCCTCTCTCTATCTCCCTTTCTTTCTCTCCCTTTCTATCTCTCCTTCCTTTCTTGCTCCCTCTTTCTCTCTCTCTCCCTCTTTCTCTCTCTTGCTTTCTTTCTCTCACTCTATTTCTATCTCTCCCTCTCTCCCTCTCTCCCTTTCTTTCTCTCTCTCATTCTATTTCTCTCTCCCTCTCTTTCTCTCCCTCTCTATCTCTCCCTTTCTTTCTTTCTCTCTCTCCTCCTTTTTCTCTCTCTCATACACCACATCGACAACAGAGAGAGAAAGAGTGAGAGAGAGCAGAGGGCGGCTTGCCGATCCACAGCCCCCTGGATGAGCGGCTCCGCATGGCCCCAGCACCGGACTTCGCTGTCGCCTCGGCCCCCGTCTGGCTCTCCAGCTAACCCCCTGAATTCGGTCGAATGGAGGCGGTGGGGGTTTCAAGGGACCAACAGCCGGCCCTTCTCGGCGCTGTGTTACTGCAGCCTCCGAGCTCCACTGATGTCTCCTGGCACTGTTACCTCTAAGCTGCGCTGAAAGAGAAAGAGAGAGAGCGGAGAGCACCGGACTTCACCGTTGCCTCCGCCCCGTCTGGTTCTCCAGCTAAGAGGCAGCAGCCACATCCACCCCTTCGTCCTCCACGGCGCCCAGCCCCACGCCGCCTCCGCCTCCCGGTAGCACGTCCGAACTCTTCCTGCAGGAACGGGTGGTGGGGCGCTGCGAAGGGCCGCGCTTGAAGGCCGCCAGGGCGCCATTGTTGTCGTTGTCACGGTGCAAAGCCACGCAGTCCCGGATTGCTCGCTTCTCCGGCCAACAAAGCCGGCTGCCCGGGAAAGCAGCGTGCTTTTCAAATGTGCTTTTCCAGGTAGCCGGCTTTGTTGGCCGGAGAAGCGAGCGATGACAACAATGGCACCCTGGTGGCCTTCAAGTGTGGTCCTTCGCGGCGCCCCACCACCCATTCCTGCAGGAAGAGTCTCGCTTACACCGCGCGCCCCTTGGCCCTGCGACTAGTTTACGTGGGGAAAGTCTCTGTGGAGAGCCAAAATCCCAACGAAGCTTCTTTTTTCTTCAGTAATCGGTAAGGAAGCGAAGAAGAGGCCGAACTGGTTTTGCGAATTCGCGCTTACGGCTTTCCCCTCATTCGCGCCGCATCCACAACAAGCCCAGGAGAGGGTTGCTCCTAAGCGGCGAACGATGTTTGGAAACGGGTGGTGGAGGGGGAGAAAAAAAAGCCGCAGAAAAGAGTAGCCGCCTTTTCGCCAAGCAAACTTGCTGCGGCACGCTCAGTTCTCCCCTCCTGCCTTCCGCCAAGTTGGAGCTCTTTTTTTTCTTTCTTTCCCCCCCCTTCCTCTCTTTGGAGGCGCAGATTATTTTTCTTTCCCCTCTTCCCAGTCAGTAGGCGCGCGTGTAGATAAGTCCACCCACTTCCACCCCACCACCCGTTCCTGCAGGAAGAGGTTGGGTGCGCTACCGGGAGGCGGAGGCGGCATGGGGCTGGGTGGAGGGCGCCGTGGAGGGTGAAGGGGTGGATGTGGCTGCTGCCTCTTAGCTGGAGAGTTGGACGGGGGCGGAGGCGACGGCGAAGTCCGGTGCTGGGGCCATGCGGGGCCGCTCATCCAGGGGGCCGTGGACCAGCAAGCTGCCCTCTGCTCTCTCTTTCTCTTTCAGCGCAGCTTAGAGGTAACAGTGCCTGGGGACAGCAGCGGAGCTCGGAGGCTGCAGCACCGCAGCACCGAGAAGGACTGGCTGTTGGTCCCTTGAAGCTGCCTCCGTTCGGGCGAATTCAGGGGGGTTCCTGAATCTCCCGTCCATTCACCGCGGAGGAGGAGGTGGGGAGGAGGCGGTGCAGAGGCAAGGGGCCGGGAGGAAAGCGGGCCTGCAATTGGCCCCTTTCTTTCTCTCCTTTAGGGAGAGAAACTGTTGCTGCTCTGCCATAGGGCAGCAACAGTTTCTCTCTCTAAAGGCGGCAAAGAAAGGGGCCAATTGCAGGCCCGCTTTCCTCCCCGCCCCTTGTCTCTGCACTGCCTCCTCGCTCAGCAGCAGACTGCAGTGCATAGCTAGAGGTATAATAAGCAGGAAGAGGGAGATTATGATCCTGCTATATAGAGCACTGGTGAGACCACATTTGTAATACTGTGTTCAGTTCTGGAGACCTCACTTACAAAAAGATATTGACAAAATTGAACGGGTCCAAAGACGGGCTACAAGAATGGTGGAAGGTCTTAAGCATAAAACATATAAGGAAAGACTTAATTAACTCAATCCGTATAGTGTGGAGGACAGAAGGAAAAGGGGGGACATGATCAAAACATTTAAATATGTTAAAGGGTTACATAAGGTTCAGGAGGGAAGTGTTTTTAATAGGAAAGTGAACACAAGAACAAGAGGACACAATCTGAAGTTAGTTGGGGGAAAGATCAAAAGCAACATGAGAAAATATTATTTTACTGAAAGAGTAGTAGATCCTTGGAACAAATTTCCTGCAGATGTGGTTGGTAAATCCACAGTAACTGAATTTAAATATGCCTGGGATAAACATATATCCATCGTAAGATAAAATACAGGAAATAGTATAAGGGCAGACTAGATGGACCATGAAGTCTTTTTCTGCCGTCAATTATGTTTCTATATCAAATTCCAGCAACATTGCCTTGGATTAGAGATTGGGTTAATCTGAACAACAACAGAATCTTGACATTAGAAGACTATGGCCTAGAAACAGGCTGGCACTCCTTCCTATGGAATGAAGGGAAAATCCCAGCTTACTTTAGGAAACATTTATTACAATATGGGCAGAAATAAAAAGAAAGCATTACTATAAAATACCAAACTGGTTATCAGTAATGGAAGCTGTAATATATCCGAATGTACTTGACAAAGAGAAAATAAAAAGCTATAAAGATATATTGGACGGAACTGGGAAATTAAAAACCAGAGCAGAATTATGTGCTCAAAATATAAATATTGATTGGTGGCCATATAGTCAGATACAATCCAGGTATAAAAAAAGACATAAAGGAACATGGGATAAACATAACACCAAGTATATTAGATAAACCACTAACTGGACCTGAAAACAAAATCATTTCCAAAATATATACTTATTTACTACAATATGAAAGACCTGAAGATGTGTAAAAGCGCCTATGGTGACATGGGCACAGAATATTGGCTATAATATTCATTTGGCAGACTGGGAACAAATATGGAATAGAAATTTAAAAATATCAAAATTAGTATCTTATAAGGAAAATTACTATGTCTTATCGATGGTATTTGGCACCAACCCAATTAGCTAAAATATATCCAAAATTGAGTCCAAATTGTTGGCAGTGCAAAAAAAATAATGGCACCTTCTTCCACATGTGGTGGTTGTGTTCTGAGACAAAAAAATTCTGGACGAAAATCCACAAATGGTTACAAGAGATAATAGAAACAAAGATAGAATTCTTACAGGAATTGTTCTTATTGGGAATAATAAAAAAGCAATATAATAAAGCCAAAAAATAACTAAAATTACATATTATGACTGCAGCCAGAATTATCTTTGCCCAATATTGAAAAAATACAGAAATCCCCTCAGAAAAAGCAGTAATTAATAAAATATATAATTGTTCTGAAATGGATAAACTGATGATGGAATTAAGGGGCCAAAGAGATTCTGAATATTAAGAAATATGGGTAAAATGGCAGAGATGGATTAAGAAATAGAAATAAAAAGATCACAAAAGATATACAGTGATCCCTCGATTTTCGCGATCTCGTGCTTCGCGAAACGCTATATCGCGATTTTTCCACCCGATGACGTCACTCTCTTCATTCCTTTCCCATCTTTCTTTCTCTCTCTCTTTCTCTATCTTGCTTCTTCCTCTCTCACACTCTCTTCCTCCCTCTCTCATCTCTTTCTTTCCTTCTCTCTCTTTCTCTATCTCTCCCCCTGTTGCTGGCGGGCGGCGGGCGGGCGGGCGGGCGCATCAGCGAGGAGCCGGGGTTTCCCCTTTGCGTGGGCGGCGGGGAAACCCCGATCTTCGTCTGCTCGCTGCTGCTGCAGGCAGGCAGGCGGCGGACAAGCGGCGGGCGGACAAGCGAGGCGGCGGACAAGCGGCGGGCAGGCAAGTGGTGGACAAGCGGCGGGCGGACAAGCGGCGGGCAGGCAGGCGGCGGACAAGCGGCGGACAAGCGGTGGGCGGCGGATAAGCGGTGGGCGGACAAGCGGCGGGCGCGGCAGCAGCGAGAAGCCGAAGATCGGGGTTTCCCCTTTGCGTGGGCGGCGGGGAAACCCGGATCTTCGGCTCCTCGCTGCTGCGGCGCTGCCAAGCAGATCAGCTGCTGGGCGGCGGAAGGAACCTTCCCTGGGTCTTCCCAGGTGCGGAAGTAAAAACACCATCTGCGCATGCGCGGCCATGGAAAAAAGGGCACGCATGCGCAGATGGTGTTTTTACTTCCGCACCACTATATTGCGAAAAATCGAGTATCGCGAGGGGTCTTGGAACGTAACCCTCGCGATACTCGAGGGATCACTGTATAACGATTAGTAAAATAAAGAATATAAATATGTATACATGAATGATTTGAATAGGGATTTTGTGATTGTATGAAATAATAGGAATATTACTGTAATTAATTATAATTATGTATATTATTATAGGATTTAATGACGTATCTGATGTAGCAATACAGAAATACTGAATGTTTGCTGATATCACAATTTTTGGTTTTTTGTTGGTTGTTGTTTTTCCTTTGTCTTTTGTTGGTATTTATTTATTTTAAAATATATTTGAAAACTAATAAATAAAATTCAAAAATAAAAAATACAAAAAACAGGAGCAGTAAAATGAATATTACCTTGAAGAATAATTTATGATTTCTATAACAGTAACCACTAAGGAAACGTTGGACTGGATAACATTGAATGTTTTGCCAAAAATACTTCTTATGAAGTATTTTAATATGCAGTTGCTTACATAATACAAAATCTTTTGACATGCATTTCATAATTTTACTTAGGTACTAAAAAAATTGGTAATTGAACTATTGTCTTTGACCCAAATAGCTGGAAAAATACATGTCAATTAAACATGATCCTCTGTAAACCTACCTGAAATGTGCAACATCTTATCTAATTCCCCAAATGTTATTCCAAGTAGTAAAGCTTTGATGTGCTGTAGTGTCACTTTGGGTTCTGAAAAATGGGCCCAGTAACAGGTTGCAGCCATAGGAAGCTGTAGCAAATAAGGAACAGGTTCAAGGATAAAGGCTGACACTCTGAACGTCTCGAAAAACAATAGAAGACGCTCTGCGATGGGTGCCTACAAATAAATGATAAAGCTCTCATGAAAAATACTGTTTCCTAAGTGCAGTAATTTTAATTTTAAACTCATTTATAATTTTATTTGGTGGATCTACAAGTTCACAGTGAGCTTTTTTACAGAAATATTAATACAGTAATTGCATATTACCAGTCTTTATCAGTTTTGGGAAGTTGAGAGAATTATTGATAATAAACATTCTGCCTTAGTAAATTACCCTCAATCTCTCCCCTCACCGCAAATATTGCTATCTTATATGTCATACATATCCCATAAGGAATTCTGTTGCATTGTTCAGTTATCAGCAATTGTTAAAGGGGACTGTATAAATTTTGCATTGTGGATGTTAATCACAGATTATTTTCAAAGGCACTGTTTCTATCTTCTCATTACTTCCTTTAAAAATGAAAATATACTTATTTCTCAGGACAATAAGTGAGAATACCATTTTATGTACGAAAAAAATTGGCAAAAATAACTTGTAAAAACTGTTAAATATTTCTATTGAGCATTTCATTTCCGTAAACCCTCCCCCCACAAAAAAATATTCTTGTATACTCTATCTGCTGAACTACAAAGCGTTCTTCTCTCCAATTCACTCTGTACTTCTGATTTAATGTATTGAGATCTACTTCAATAAACCTTTAGTCTTTGATGTCCCACAAGATATTTTTCTTTTTTATTGCAAAATACCTGTACTATCACAGATATCTCTAAATTTTGTGATAGGAATTCCTTTGAAGTCAAGGATTTATAAGAAAACTGTTTAGACATATCAAGAAAACAAAGTTTTAATGGAAAGCCTTTTTTGCAGGTTACTGAAACATTCTTTAGATCATTTAATATATCCATTAATTACAGTATATATCTGTTTTTAGAAATCAGTGACAAAAAATTTATAAGAACAGTCCACATTTTACACTAAGAAATATTCTGCAAAAATGGAATATATTTATTTCCTAGCTTCTTTAATGTGGAACAGATTCTGAAAAGTTGTGTAATTTATATGAAAAGCATAAATGTATATTATTTTGCTAGCTATAAATAGAAAAAAAAGAATCAGAGCCAGAGAACTGATTGCTATCTCTCAGGGTATTAAGCAACATCATTAAATTTCAGCAGAAATTTTTATGCTTTTCAATATACTATATCTTCAGTTATAGAGGTTAAAACTAGCTTTAGAAAATGATTTCAAAAGTGATAGTTATCAATCTGCTCAGTATGTTTCATAGGATTTCTGCACTGGAAATGTTTAAGCACATAATTTTGACTATTTACCTCATTTAATGTAGCCAAAGCATACAGACTGTCTGGAAATTTCTGTCCCAAATCTGCTACACAAACAGATGATTTCTTGAGTGACTTTTGGAATCTATCAAATTCATAGAAGACGGGAGGAAATGAAGTTGACTGTTTGTTCAAAGAGGGGCTAACAGAAATTGGTGAAATGTTCAACAGTAACCAATATATAACTTGTCTAATTGGCAAAGTTATACAATGAGCACTATTTCTCTGCATATTCTCCACCTGAACAGAAAGGATGGTTCTTCTTAATATAAGAGCATCACTAACAAATGGTGCTAGATGGCCTTTAATTAAGTGTGTTGCAATCCACTGTGGTAATTTTAATTTCTTCATTTCTTCAGATTCATACATACCACTCTGGAAAAATTTTTTGAGATTGACATTAGATGGTTGATATTCTCCCATGAAAGAAGAGAGAAGTTGTCGTATGTCTTCTTTTTCATGCTTTTTAAAATATTTTAATATATTTTCCATTGCCTCAGAAAGATCAGCAAATTGAGATAACCAGTTCAGCAGTCCTTGAATGCGGTCATGCTTTCTAGTCTTCCGCCGGGATTTCTGAATAGGAAGGTGTATTTTACTAAACAACATTTCCATAGCTGGCACATTGATGTAGTCATTGCCACTCATTACTGCAAAAAGAGGCAGCAGGGTTTTGTTCATATTGCTAAAATGTCTACAAAATCTTTCTAATGAGAAACACCGTGTTGAGATGTAGCATTCTTGTGAGTCTTTATATTTACAAAGATTTCTCCATTGAAAATAATTTAGAGGACAATAGCCTGATTGGAGGTCAAAAATGCAAAAATCACTATCTAAAGTTAACACAGGGCAACTCAAGTGATTGGCTAGAGATGCAATATCTCTGTCTGCCTCTGAAAATGACTGTACAAAAGGCACTTTTAGTTGAGTTAGAGTCTGCTTGAAGACCTCTCTGACAAGCAACGGCAATACACTTCCACCACCACCACGAGAAAGAGAATGGGCTGCCTGGATCTTTTCCTGAGCTCGTTCCTTTAAAGTTGCAAATTTTTTATTAGATACATCATTACCTCCATCCAGCACAACATATGGCTGTATGTGGCAAACAGCCAGTGACTGAAAAAACTGACATATTATAGCTGTAAAAGAGTCATAATCCCCACCATGCCGGATATCCAGATTTGAATCAAAATAAAGACGATGATATAAATTATTTCCATCAATTATTACATCGGTGTTTCTCAGCTGCAGATCAACAAAGAATTCACTATGTTCCCCTACATAACTTGTTAGACCATGAATGCCCATTCTTATTCGCTGGAATGCCCCTGTTAAAAGAAAAAAAGAGAATCTTTCAAAGGAAAAACACAAGGTGTGGAATTAATTGGGCAACATTGCTTAATTATTTGATACTGCAGTTAAAAGTATTCATATGCCATGAGAAAGCATTTGTACTAGTGACTAAAATTCACATGCAGGATGGATGGACTTACTGCTGTAAGGATAAAGCCAACTGAAATGTATTTATTTGGGGGATGGAGTGACCTATTGAGCTTCAAAAAAAATCAAATTATAAAATTGGCCCCTTCCTGAAGTAAGGTTCTATCATGCTTCTAATTATATCAAAATGAGCTCAACAGAATCAGTCCATTCTGTCTCCATTACCACTGCAAAACTGTTTTGGCAACCATCTTTATGCAAAATTTCATGAGGCAATTGGGAAGCTAGGACTTCAGGCTGGAAATACAAACACTTCCTCAAGCATGCTTAGCAGTGTCCAAGCACTTACATGCTTGTGGCAATCCCAGAGCCTCAGGATTTCATGATTTCCCTAGTCAGTATAAGAACAGTGTAAATGGCTCAAAAGAGGTATAAAAATTCTCAATGTTTCATTATTAAAAATGCTTTCCTGCATAGACTAAAGAAAAATTCCATTGATGTATTTTATATTTTATTGTTACAAACCTCTATGATAATAGTAACATTGGACTTTGAATATTGCAACAGCTGAAATGATTTACGAGAAATAAACATGAATGACATCTGAGGTTAGTTAAAAATCCCATTAACCATTTTACATATGACTAAAATACCATTCTCCTTTAACAGACATTTGGATCTAACAGAAACGCCTTTCCTTCATTAGATGTTAAACTGAGAGTTTATTGTATGTCTCAATCACACACACACACACACACACACACACACACACACAATACTTTGATCTAAAGCTCCTGATACCAGCAATTCCAAAAGCAAAATATTTTGGAATCAGTTTTACAATTATTTTGGGAATAATTATATAACTGCTTAGGCAAACTGTTGCCTACTGCCATATGCTATAAATAGTAATTCCCATATTCTACTGCAATTACATCTGTAGCATGGTTAAATAAATATAAACTCTTCACATCCATTTACCCCCCCCATTACCACCACCACCACACCCACCCACCCCAATTTCATAAATTCCTAGGAACAGAAACCTGTCTACTTAGGCTGCCAAATAGTCATATATGCATTTGATGTTATTTAACTATAAGGAAGAACATCAATAGAGACCTCCTATTTAATAATTGTTATGATCATTAATATTAATGATTGCAATGATCTGCAACATTATTAGATTATCTGTAGTTTTTTTACTATTCAATTTTTACTTAGGGATATATCCATCTCTATCCTTGGAAAACAAACAACCTATAGCAATCTCAAGGAAGCATCATTCAAAGGCTTTGCTAGAAAAGTGGTTGAGACCATTTTAATTGGAAATGGGAAAGAATGCTGCCTTACAATTGTGAGTCAATTTGGCCTAGTAGTTAAGGCAAAGTCCCACTTTAGCCATGAAATCTAGCTTGAGTGATCTTGGATTAATAATTTTCTCTCAGCCCAATTCACCTCACAAAGGTGTAAGCAAAACAGGAGGAAAATGTGTTGGATGTTTTGCCATCTTGAGTTATATGTAAAAATAAAATAAAAAGCATAAATGAATAAAATTGAGGTACACACACACACACACACACACACATGTAATCACAAAACTCTCCCCTTCGTAATATAGCCAAATGTAGTTGATTTCAAACCACTGTATTCATGTTTTTTCAAAGACAGTTTCAGAAAAAGCATAGTATATAAATCATGATCCAATTTCCAATTTAGTGAAAACACCATCCCTAAGCACATCAAAATTTGTTGCAGATTACAATTCTTAAAATAAAGGCATCCTGTTGATAAATAAGTGTCGTGAGCTTTGATTTTTCAAGGAACTGAAATATATATATCTATGTCTGGGCTACATGCAATGGAAATAGCCAACCAAACCCTGAATGAACGGTGTTAAGCCTTACCTTTCTGTCTTGTGGGCTATTTTAAAACAGACGGGTGAATAGGGGTTGAAAACAAAAGTGGAAATCAAGATTATCCGTAACTCTGAAGAAACCCTTTGTTTAACACTAGAAATTAAATATTTCTTCTTGGTGTCCCTCCATTAGGAAAGCCATAGCTTTTTGTCCGGATTCTCTTGTATTTTTACAGTACAACGGAGTGTAACGGAGTGAAGTTTCGCAGATTGTTTTCTTTGGCATTAACTTGAAATTCTATTGAATTTCCAGCTGCCTGGTAAGTTTGTAAGCAAAGAAAACCTTGCAATTCCATTCCCAGCATTCGGAAGCGTCCTCCCTGACCCATGTTTCTAATTAAACGTTTTGACCCAGAACAAATATTGAGCGCCGGATTACCGAACACTTTAATTCTAAAAATGCTGGGAGGCATCTGATGAAAACCGTGGCGGACGGAACCACCTCTAACCTTCTGGACAACGTACCTACGCGTAAACTCTCGGCTTTTAGAATGGAGCAAGCATCCACGCTAGCGACAAACGCGGGCCACGCTATCTACGTCATCATCAGTCTGTACAGTACCGTGTTGAGAAAAATGCCCATAATTCCTCTTCCAGGATGCGGAAGCATAGCTGCTTCCAACGCAACGCGCCCTTGCCTAGCAACAAAACCCAATACTGAGGAAGCGGGAGAAGGCGAACTTTATTGGGAGAAGAGAATAAGGCAGGTATTGATTGTGGGAATGGAAGAGAGAGTCACGTGAAGGATATAAACCTCACGTCCCCTTCAGTATGATAGAGACTGGTAATAGCATTATAAAGGATTGAAGTGTTCCCTCGCTTTTCGCGGGGATGCGTTCCGAGACTGCCCGCAAAAGTCGAATTTCCGTGAAGTAGAGATGTGGAAGTAAATACACCATTTTTGGCTATGAACAGTATCACAAGCCTTCCCTTAACACTTTAAACCCCTAAATTGCAATTTCCCATTCCCTTAGCAACCATTCAGATGGTTACTCACCATGTTTATTTATTAAACTGTATTTAAAAAAATATTCATTAAAGGCAGACGAAAGTTTGGCGATGACCTATGACGTCATCGGGTGGGAAAAACCGTGGTATAGGGGAAAAAACCCGCAAAGTATTTTTTAATTAATATTTTTGAAAAACTGTGGTATAGACTTTCCGCGAAGTTCAAACCCGCAAAAATCGAGGGAACACTGTATAGGTTCAGATGTACATTCGTTTAGGGTCCAGTTTATACAGTATGTAGTAGGTTTACGTCATAGTACTGCTGGACAAAGTAAATGCATTTACTTTGAATCGCATATTTTTCTGACCTCCGTATCCCAAAATGTTTTTATTTGATATTTAGATATGTAGTGATTCTCGAGGACCCTAAATCATCCCAATTTTTGTTGTTGTTGAACGGTTCCCTCTTCCATGAAGCTTTGTTGGCGGTACAGGCAATTCACTTACATTAGGATCCGTATAAATTAGGATGAGTATAAATGATAATATAATTTTAACAAAAGCAGCATGAAAAAGCAATGCAAAAGGACCTTGCATGTCACCTAATCCAAATCCCCTACCCCACCCAAGGAGGAGACCCTACAGTAATGGTAAACCTTTTTTGGTTCATGTACCAAAAGAGGTGGGGGGTTGCTAACATATGTGATGTGGGCCATACCCCTTCCCTCTCCCCCGTGCATGCACACCCCCTCCTTGCACTGTCCCCCTGCGCATGTGCACAGGCCTTTCTGAAACCTGGTAGGTTAAAAAAATCACCCAACAGACAAACCAGAAATTTGGAAAAACGCACTTTTGGTTTGCCATTGTGGTCCGGGAGATGTGCATCCTACCTGGGACTTGTAATTCTGTCATGTTCCTCAGAGAGAAAGCAAGCGAGAAGCGGGCATGAGCACACCCCACAGGACTGGCTCTCCTGCTCTGGGCTCTGCCTGTAGTAATTTGAAATGCACTCCTGCCTGCGAGGAAGAGAAAATGAGCATCAATCCTGCAGCAGGAGTGCATTTCAAAATGCTGCCAGAGGCAAGAATGGAAAGTGCACTCAAAGAGCAGCCGCTACCCTGGCTGCTGGTGTTTAGAAGCTTCGGCGCTGGAGTTTGGGGGAGAGAAAGAAAAGAAAAGAGAGAAAGAAAGAAAGACTTCTGCTTTTTCTGCTTTTGACTACTGTTGTACATACTCCTGGTCAGTTGGAGGATGATGAAGAACTTGAGGGCTCTGATACAGATAGTGTTTATGAATTAGTGGTGGGCCCGGGGTTACAGGTAGTAGAACAGGTGGGAGGCCAGCCACAGGATGTTGCTATGGCTCCAGAATCTAATGAGGAAGAATCAGACGTTCGCTGGGTCGATCCTAAATTCAGAAGGGTCCAAAAACGTAAGGAACAAGTGTTTGGAAGAAGATATTAAGGGGAGGAATGTGTTAAATACTGGAGTGATGTATTTGGTACGTCAGGGTGTCAGTGGGGAAGAAGGGTGGAGTTTCAATGTTGTAGAACAAAAATGGAAGGTGTTCCCGTTCAACTTCCAAGCAAGCAAACTTATTCTGTGTTATTTTCTAGTCATTTCTGTTGTTTTTGAATCATGCTGTGAGTACATAAATCTTGGTGAACGGAGGAGGCTGGGAGGAATGCAAAAGGAATGTAATTAGGAGAGATAATGAGAGAACAAGAAATGTGCTAGTATGAAGTGTATTTTGAATACGGAAGGAAGAGAATAAAGATGGAGTATCTCTGTTTATGAAATACTGCATTTAGTAAAAGTTGTTTGTAATAGCTAAAATTCTACCAGACACCAGAACAACTACATAGAAGGAAATTAGCAAAAAAAAATTTCCTCTCCCCCAAACTCTAGCTCAAAATGCCAGCCATTACAGTGGCCCCTCTTTGAATGCGCTTTCTGCTCTATGGTGATCGTGATTGTACACCTCCCCTTCCCCATGCTCATTTCCGCTCCAATCTCCCTGCGGTCCTCCCACTTGAGCGCTGACTGACAGGGAGCGCCTGCCAGCATGCCCAGAAGCCCCTCCACCTTGGTATAGCGATTGAGCCAGATTCTTCCTGGGTAGGGGAGCCTTGCAGGACCCTTGGCTGTACTCCCTACCACAGGCACTAGGCAGCCACACCAAGGGCAGCCCCAAGAGATGCAGCCAGTGCTCCCTGCCCACAGTTGAGCTTGCCCTGCAGGGGGCCAGCTGGGGCTCCCATAGAAGGTGGAAGATGCAGGCGAGGGTGGTGCATGTGAATGTCACCCGACAGGACATCTGCTTCTCAAGCCCTGTGCTCATCTGGGCTCTGCCTATTCAGTTTGAAACACGCTCCTGTTTGGGAGCTGACAAGTGATATCTCCGGACTACAATTCCCAGCCTGCACAATCTGGGGGAGAGAGAGAGGGAGGGAGGGAGGGAATGGGAGAGAGAGAGAGAGAGAGAGAGAGAGCAGTCTCTTGTCTTTCCCTGGAAAAAGGTTTCCAAAACAGCACAGCCAGTATTGGTGGGTGGCAGGGAGGAAGGGAAGTGTGAGTGTCTGTGTGAGTTCTCAGAGACCCCACTCACCTCTCTCTTCTGCCCACCCACTTCTCCTCCTCAGCTGGTGGGAGTGGGCCTTGGCTTGAAGAAGGAATTTGGCAGTTTGCAGAGCCACGTAGGGAGCATGTGGGGCATGTTGGTGCCCTTGGGGTTTATGACGGCATTGAAAAGGGCCTTCAAGTCCATCTCCAAATCATCCTAGATGTGGACAACTTGATGGTCGGCCGGGGCAGTCTGGATATGGCTCTCTGACTGGGCTGGTGACGAGGGTTGCCCCATAAGCTCGGGCTGTGCTGCTGACAGTGCCTGCTGGGGCTGCCTGGTGTTGTCCATGTCTGTCTTTCCCTCCACAATTCTCTCACTCGCTTGGGTTAAGCAGCAGTGCCGAACTAGTCACCCTGAATGCCCAGGCTCCGGGGTCATTGGCTCCTTTGCCTCGCCTGCGCCATCTTCCAGGGGCCTGACAAACAAGAGGGTGGTGCTTGGGGTCCTCTGCATTCTCACTCCTCCAGCCACAAAGCCAGGGGCATAAAATCTGTTGCCGAGGCTCACTGTAAGTGCACCAACCCTTCCAAACAAAAGCTCCACCCGCCCTGACTCCTTTTAGCGTTAATTCCACTCAGTCGAGTTTAGGGAGCATGCCACTAATGCTACCTCTTCTTTTTTGCTGTGCCCGGCAGTGGAAAGTTGAACAGCACTGAACTTTGGCCATGGAGGGTTCCAGGTTTGGCAGAAGCTGTCTCCCTTCCTCCCTTCCTCGTGAGTGAGAGAAGCCCCAAAACGTGCGAAGAGGCCTAAGATCCTTGCTGCATGTTCACAGCTTCTCTTGCGGCTGAGGAAGGAAGGGAACACATGGCAGAAGCTTTTCTCCCTTCCCTCCCTTCCTCGTGAGTGAGAGAAGCCCCGAAATGTGCGAAGATGCCTAAAATCCTTGCTGCATTCGCAGCTTCTCTGGAGGTTGAGGAAGGAAGAGAACACATGGCAGAAGCAGTCTCCATTCCCTAAGCTGCTAAGGAAGGGGGAAGAAAGGGAGAAAGCTCCTACCATCTGTTGAGTGATTTTTTTTTTGCCTCAGTGTTCAGGGAAGCATGCCTGAACCCTCCGGAGTACAAAAAAACCTAGCACAATGGCAAACTGGAAGTGCGCTTTTCTGAACTTCTGCTTTGTCTCTTTGGTGATTTTTTTATTTTTTATCTTGCCTTAGGAACTTCAGGGAAGCTTCCCTTAAGTGTCCGCAGTGTGAAACGGTCTTTCCCAAGGCTGAAAATCATCTGGCTAGTGTGTGCATGCGCACTGGAGCTCACTTGAGGCAACACCTCACTTGCCCTCCGATATGGCTCCACATGCACCTGTGGTACGTGTGTCATAGGTTCGCCATCCCAATCCTACACCATTTCTGACAAATGGCAGTCTCTTGAAAGTTTCCAGGGATGAAGCTTCAAAAACCTCTAAAGGCAAGCTGTTCCATTGGTTAATTGCTCTCACTGTCAGAACATTTCTCTTTATTTCCAGGTTGAATTTCTCATTCATTTTTTATCCATTATTCCTTGTCTGGCCTTTAGGTGCTTTGGAAAATAGCTTGACCCCCTCCTCTCTGTGGCAGCCCCTCAAATATTGGAACACTTCAATCATGTTTCCCGTTGTCCTTCTCTTCACTAGACTAGCCATGTCCATTTCCTGTAACCATTCATTGTATGTTTTAGTGTCCAGTCCCCAAATCATCTTGGCTGCTTTTCTCTGCATTCTTTCTAGAGTTTCAACATCTTTTTATGGTATAGTAACCAAAAGTGGATGCAGTGTTCTAGGTGTGGTCTTACTAAGGGTTTATAGAGTAGTACTAGTACATAATTTGATCTTGGTTGTGTCCCTTTGTTAATGCAATTTAGGATTGCATTGACTTTTTTGGTTGACACTGCACTGTTGGCTCATATTTAATTGCTTGTCACTAAGACTTCAAGATCCCTTTCACAGTTATTGCCATTAAGCCTGGTTTCACCCAGTACTTTTGGTTTCTCTTGCCTAAGTATAAGATTTTACTTTTCTCTACATTGAATTGCAGGTAGCATGCGGAACCCTATCGGAGGGCACATGAGACATTGCTCTATTCAGCACCAGCGTGCATGCTGACCAGCTGATTTTTGGCCTTGAGAAAGGCTGTTTCACCTTCCGAATGCTTCAAGGAAGCTTCCCTGAAACCCTGGAATACAAAAACAACCCAATCCAATGGACAAATTGGAAGTTTGGAAAATGCATTTCTGGTTTGCTGTTGTGTTGTTTTTTGCACTCCAGAGGGTTCAGGAAAGCTTCCTGAAGCCCCAGAGTGCAAAAAACAGCACAATGGCAAACCAGAAATGGATTTTCCAAACTTCTGGTTTGCCCGTTGTGCTGTTTTTTGCACTCTGGGCCTTCAGGAAGCTTCCCTGAACCCTTCTGAAGAGCAAAAAACCAGCCCAACAGGCAAACTGAAAGTCCTTTTTTCTGAACATCTGGTTTCCCTGTTTGGCCATTTTTTTTTGCATCCCAGGCTTCAGTGAGGCCTGCGCGCATGCGCAGGGGCAACACAGGGGGTGTCCATGTGTGTGTGGGAAGGAAGGATGGTGGGCACATCACGCATGCTAGCACATCCATACACATCCCTTTGGCCCACAAACCAAAAAAAAAGTTCACCATCACTGATCTAGGATGTTGGCTATTCCTACCAGCTTAGTATCATCTGCAAAATTGGTAAGTTCCCCTTCTATTTACTCATCTAAGTCATTTATGAAGAAATTAAAGAGTATTGGGTCTAAGGCAGACCCTTATAGTACCCCACTCTTTACTTCCTTCCCTGTAGATATAGTACCATTAAGGATTACTTCTTGAGTACAGTTTGTCAGCCAATTACGAATCCATCTGATGGCAATGCTATCTATCCCACTATTTTCTAGCTTACCAAGAAGTAGGTTGTGTTCTACTTTGTAGAATGCCTTGCAGAAATCTAAGTATATTATGTCCACAGTATTTCACTGATCTATTAATTTATTTGCTATGTTGAAGAATTAAATAAGATTGGTTTGGCATGATCTGTTTTTAACAAACCCATGCTGAGTTCTAATTGTTACTTTATTCAATTCTAGATGTTGGCAGATCTGGGTTTTTTTAAATTATCTTTTCCAGTATCTTCTCGGGTATTGACTTTAGGCAATATTATGAATATAGTTTGTAAGCAAAAAGCAGGAATGAATTCCACTCTATAATTATAGCATTAGTAGAAAAAAGTAAAATGCACGATAATGTGTTTCATTATTGTTTTCTGATCTGTGATATTTATATACAATTTTATTAATTTAAAGTGACTGCAATTTTATGCTGTTCTGTGACAAACTGAAATAAGAAACATTGAAACAGGAAATAACAGCCTGATTAATATGCAAATATTAACATTGTTTTCTTGTAAAAGAATTAGGAATTAAAAGAATGCTCATAATTACCCATGTATATTCGACTATAAGTCGCTCCAATTATAACTTGAGGCACCTACTTTTGCCACAAAAACTGGGGAAATTTATTGACTCCAGTATAAGTTGAGGGTGGAAATTTCAGCAGCTACTGGTAACTTATAAAAATGAAAACCAATAAAATTACATCAATTGAGGCATCAGTAGATTAAATGTTTTAGAATATTTATTACAAAGAAAGCCAGTAAATTAGCTCTGTAAGTTTAAAAGAGGGTAAACAGGTATATGTTCCCCGGAGGCAGGTATAGGCAAAAGAAATGCAAGTACCTAGGTGCTTACCTCAATCCCCTGCTCCTGCTGGTTTGGGTTAGGGTTAGGATACTTGGCTTCTCCTTGCCTCAAATTTCCCTCTATATTTACTATTACTGAACATCCAAAATATACTATTTCTATGTATATATTCCATATGTGTACATAAATATTACAGGCACACAAAAATATACTGTACATTATCTACTATATAAACTGTATGTGTATATACAGAGAGAGAGAGCTCTTGTAAAATTATATATGGTACATTCAACCTCACTTACTGTAATAGGAAAAACAAACCCAGAGTCTATTTTCTGCCACACAGTTAACCATAACTAGAACATTACACATGTTTTCAGATGTACCGGTACTTCCCTAGCTTGCACATCACTGTTAGAGCTAGGAAATGTCATGGATTGAGTAAAATGTGGTGATTCTCACTTAACAATTCTTTTGCTTAACAACAAATTTTGAGCTCAATTGTGGCCATAGGTTTCTGTCTGTCTGTCTTCCTTCCTTTCCTGTCTGTCTGTCCCCCCCCCTCCTCTCCCCTCCCTGGGTAAATTACAGAGTCAATACTGTACTGTTTTTTTGTTTAAGGTTACAAAGCAAATGAAGAATCATTTTGAGTATTCTCTAAAATTTCTTCAGTGGGATCCATAGCTTATCTGGCAAAAGATTTTTCACCTGGCAAAACTTTTTAGTGTTGACATTAGGCACAGCCAGATAGATGTCTTAAAAATTATTAAAAGGCAAACAAACTGTCAAAAAAGTACCATATGTTTTTTAAAAATATAATATCTTGGTTGTTGAATTTAATACTGCTGGAGTCTTCCTTCTATGTTCTCGCCACCTCCCCCACCTCACCGGCTTTTTCCCCTTGCACGCGCAAGCAAAGGAGCCAGCCAACCACTCCAACGCCGCGCTAGAGAGAAAAAAATCTGGTGAGGGGGGGAGTGGTGGTGGTAAGAAGATAGAAGCAAGAATCCACCCCCCCCACACACACCTTGCCGGCTTTTCCCCCCTCTAGCTGTTCTGTCTGGGTCACTCCGGAAGCTAAGACCAACCCAAAAAGATAAGCCAGACACACCGGTTGAAGCCAAACACAGTTTTATGTTTTTAAAAGAAAAGAATCCAACAGAAAATGTCCTTACAAGTCAGGAAAACACTGGAACTCCAAACAGATATGCACAGGCAATTGTCCATACAAAAACACAGAATCCTTGATGCCAAGACGAGGCTGGTGAGATAACAGACATACACCTCCCCCGGGTTTCAAGACTGCTGGGCCACGAGCCAGGAACAGAAACGCTGGGAGACAAGGCAGATACAGCAACTCCACGCTGATAACACTCCACACAGTGGAAGGAGTTTGCCTGCCTTATAAACCCTTCCCTGCTAATGAGGACACCCCCCCCCCTGGTGTTTCTCATTCAATGCTGATAATATCTCTTCAGTTGCTGCCTCCTTTGATCTATACGTCTCTGTCACATACTGATGATGGCTTGTGCATCGTCATCTAATGATTCTAGAGACTCCAAGCTACTGGCTGGAGAGAGGGCCCCCCTCCAGGGCTCCCAGGCCGTTCCTCCTCGTCACTTTCCACGTCACTCTCATCCTCCCCCGGGCATGGAGCCAGCAGAGACGCAGCTGGTCTTTCATCTGACTCAGGCTGAACCACAACATCTAGCGCAGCATTGGAGTGGTTGGCTGGCTCCTTTGCTTGCAGGCGAGAGGGGGGGGAAAGCCAGTGAGGTGTGGGGGGTGAATTCTTGCTTCTATCTTCTCGCCACCCCCCCCCCAACTCACCGGCTTAGGGACATTGTTTCGGAACAGGCGGCAATTGCCCCGTGCCTCCCACAGCCGCTTCCCCGCGCCCTTCGGATGCGCCTGCCTTTCCTACAGCGAAGACAGGCGGCACCTTCCCGAAGCACTCGGCTAAGCCATTTGCCGCCTCTCTCCGCTGTAGGAGAGGCAGGCGCAATCGAAGCGATGTCCCAAAGCGGTCTCTGGGAAGCGGCTGAGGGAAATGCAGTCGTCTGCATTTCCTTCAGCTCAAAAGAAGCGGCAACTGCCCCGCCTTCCCCCAGCCGCTTAACCGAGCGCTTCAGGTTAAGCGGCTGGGGGAAGGCAGGGCATTTGCCACCTCTTTTGGGTGCACCTGCCTTTCCTGCAATGGAGAGAGGCAGCAACTGGCCAGCCCTTCCCCCAGCTGCTTAACTTGAAGCACTCGGTTAAGTGGCTGGGGGAAGGCGGGGCATTTGCCGCCTCTTTTGAGCTGAAGGAAAGGCAGACGACTGCCTTTCCCTCAGCCGCTTCCTGCTTTGGGACATCGCTTCAGGAGAGGCGGCAATTGCCCCGCGCCTCCCATAGCAGCTTCCCCGTGCGCTTTGGGTGCGCCTGCCCTTCCTGCAACGGAGAGAGGCAGCAACTGGCCAGCCCTTCCCCCAGCCGCTTAACTGAGTGCTTCAGGAAGGTGCCGCTTCTCTCTGCTATAGGAAAGGCAGGCGCACCCGAAGTGCGCAGGGAAGCAGCTGCAATCGTCTACCTTTCCTTCAGCTCCAGGGATGTGGCAACTGCCCCGCCTTCCCTCAGCTGCTTCCTGGAGACCGCTTTGGGACATCACTTTGGGAGAGGCGGCAACTGCCCCGCGCCTCCCGCAGCTGCTTCCCCGCGTACTTCGGGAGCGCCTGCCTGCCATTCCTGAAGTGGGGAGAAGCGGCACCTGCTCGTGCCTCCCACGGCCGCTTCCCCAAGAGCACTTCAGGAGCACCTTCCTTTTGGGAGCTGTAACGGCCCGGCCCCTACACAGCTCGCTCGCCCAAGCTGCCAATTCTTTCCGGTCTCCCGTGGCCACCCACTGCTCTAAAATGGAGTCCCTGACGGCGCTCAGGCCATTGCAGCGCCCAAGCGCCGTCAGTGACTCGAGTATAAGTTGAAGCCCAGTTTTTCAGCCCATTTTTTGGGCTGAAAAACTCGACTTATACTTGAGTATATACGGTACTTGATTTAAGCATGATTTAAGCATTTTTTAAATCCCAAGGTTACAACTCATGTATTCACTTGTGAAAATTATTTTTAATAATTAGAATGTTGGTGCACTCTATTAGGAAATCTCATTACTGAGTTCAAATCCTGGGCACAAATTATATCAGTATCTCAGCAGTTAGATATTGCAACAGTTTCACGTTTGGTGTTATTGTAACAAATTTTGAATCCATAGAGCTCATTGAAATTTGTTATACCAATGTTATTAAAAATCTACTGTTTAATATCAGGTAGGTTGCTGGGTTTGAGATTAAAGCCTTTTTTAAAAAAGTTAGATTTGACAAATAGTTTTCTGTGTGATTGTCAACATTTAGAATGTTGATAGACATATTAATAATAACTAAATGACTCATGACCACTGTTCCCTCTAACCTGCTATAGCGCAGGAGATTTGAGAGCTCGGCACATGAATTTTCAATTCTAGCGCAGAGGTTTCAAACTTGTTTTTCCCCGGGCCGGTGGCCAGAAAAATTTTGAAGGTGCGAAGAAGGAAGCTCAACTTCCAGTCTCGCAACTTTTTGCTGAGGGCGTGAAGAGCAAAACGTTCCAAGACCGGAATTTCCTTGCGCCTTCCAAATTTTTCCAGCCACCTTGTTCCTCCTAGGCACGACACCCAAGTTAGCCAGTCCTGGTGTTCTGATCTCCGGCTAAGGCCACTGTTAATTGGAATAAAGGCTTGCTAAATGCAGAGATTTGTAAAACAAAACATCATTTTTATTTTTCTTCCTTCTGTTACATATGGCGTCATCTCGGCATGCAGCACTCTCTTATCTCAGTCTTTAGCAGTCAAGGCAACATCAAAATCATCAAAGCATTCCACAAGTTATTCTAAGGTTTATGGCTAGGAAGTGTTAACCCATGGTAATAAAAATTGCAATTAAAAACACTGTTTCCCGTGGGGCAGATGGAGGCTGCTGCTCCGCTAGACTACGAGGGAAACATCATGAATATAGGTCAATTTAATGGAGGCCAGCAATTTGTTCTGTTCTGGAGTGGTGAGAAGTCCTGTTTTTTGGAGGCCCCGAAACACCGTTGCTCCATAGTGGCTTAGATCAGTTGTGGCCACGGACGCACCGGGAGCCAGTCAGCTGGGGTGCAGAAGATGGCGGCTGCCTTTGAAGCTGAAGCCGAAGACTTAATTAAGAACTAAGCTGCATTGCCAAAAGACCGAAAGACTGAATGGAGCTGAAGCGGGCTGGAAGCGGGCCAGTAGGTGAGAGCTACTGGCTGCTGGCACCGGAGATGATCAATGTGGTTGAGGCAGCCCTAATCTACCAGACAGACCTGGGACGCCGGAACGCTTAATGGTGGGAGTGTTCGGTGTCGGAGGGCCAGTCGGGTGGAAGGCCTGTATGGAGAAGCTGAGCTGGCCACCGTCGAGAAGAAGGAGGCCGATGAGAAGGTGGAGGAGGCTGAGGAGAATACCACAAATACAGACGGGCTGTGCAAAGGCTGTGTGGAGGCTGTGCGGTGCCACTGAGAGCACGGAGAGTCGGAAATGTCACCCAGTGAGAGTGGCGGACAGTGGAGGGCGACCAGGGTAATCAGCAAGAGTCGGGGGTGCCATGGAGATGGAGGAGTCGGAGGCAGCAGCCAAGATATACAGAGATATACAGAAAAGAACTGGGAGTGCTGGTCGATGGCAGCGGTCAGCACCAAAGAGCTTGACCAGAGACTTGGACATTCCCACTGGACAATTTTAGAACTCAGCCGATTTAGAACTTGGCACCATTTTGTTGCTGACTTGATTAATGAATTATTGATCATTCCCTATATTCATAATAATTAATATTTATAGTTTGTATAGTATTTAGGTTATATTTTATATATATTTTACTTACTTTTCTTAATGTTTTAACTATTATTAATTTAATCTATATTTTAATTAAATTATTGGGGGCGTTTAATTGATGGATAACTGGGGGGGTTCTAATAATATGTAAGGCATGAATGATTGGGATGGGTGGGGTGGGTGGGGGATGGGATTATGATATGGATGGGGTGAATGGGAATGATATGAATGATATACTTGGCACACCTGGCGTTGGAGAGGCAGGAGGGGAGGGGGCACTTATCTCTGGGGCGGCAGAGGGTCAGAATATCCCAGTGCTGCTGGGGAGAGGCAGATATGGCGGGAGCCACGGAGCTAGCCGTTCCAGGGGAATGAGGGATCACTGCTTAATAATGATCACTTGTTCCGGCTCCGTGAGGTCAACCCAAGGTACTGGTGACGAGTGTAATTCTGGCCCTGGGCTCAGGCTGCTGCTACTCAATGCCAAGTCGATAGTAAATAAAACTCTCCTCATCCGGGATTTGAAACCTGGCTGGGCCCAGAGGGAGGAGTTCCTCTCTCTGAAATCTGCCCAGCCGGGTTCCAGGTATGTCATCAGCCTTGACCCCAGGGAAGGGGGGGAGTGGATATTATAGCCAGGGAGAGCCTTTGCCTGCATAGACTCGTTGCTTCAGAGATTATGGGTTGTGAGTCCCTACTGGTGAAGTTGGACTTAGGGGTTCAGGTGGGCTTGTTGCTCACGTACCTGCCTCACAGCTGCGTGTCAATAGCTCTGCCTGTGCTGCTCGAGGAGGTAGCCTGATTGGCGGTAGGGTTCCCAGACTTATTGTCTTGGGGGACTTCAACCTACCGTTGTTTGGTGAAACCTCTGGGCTAGCGCAGGAGTTCATGGCCACCATGGCAGCCATGGACCTGACTCAAGTAGTTCAGGGTTCGACTCACGAGGGGGGGGGGGGCACGCACCCAACATGGTATTCCTCTATGAACAATCAAGTAATGGTCTGAGACTAAGGGGCTTAGAAGTGTTGCCTTTGTCATGGTCAGATCATTTTCTACTACGCCTTGACTCCCTGGTTCCAATCCTTCCCCGCAGGGAGGCGGAACTGACTGGGTGGTTCTGCCCCAGATGCCTGATGGACCCAGAGGGCTTTCAAAGGGCGCTTGGGGTTATTCCAGATGCACTTGTCTACAGTTCGGCAGTCTCTTGCTGTAGCCTGGAATAAGGCTGCAGCGGAGGCTCTTGACCGAATTGCGCCATTGCGACCTCTCTGTGGCACTAGACACCAGAGAGGCCTTTAGTTTAGCAAGGAGCTCTGGGAGTTGAAACGCCAGAAGAGATGTCTAGAGAAGCGATGGAGGAAGAGTAAATCCAAATCCGATGAAACACTTGTAAGAGCTCATGTTAAGACTTACAAAGTGGTGCTCAAGGAAGCAAAATGCGCATATCATGTGCCCTTGATTGCATCAGCAGAATCTCGCCCGGCCACTCTGTTTAGGGTGACCCGCTCTCTTAACCAGGGGAGAGTTGGGTAGCCCTTACAGAGCAGTACCGAGGATTTTAACACTTGACTCCAATTTGATAATAGTCGACTGACAATGAGTCAGTTAAGGTGACTGGGGCTCGTACTTGTTCATCTGTCTGGGAAGAGTTTCATCTGGTGACACCTGATGAAATAGACAAAGCCATTGGAGATGTGAGTTCCACCACCTGTTTACTAGATCCGTGTCCCTCCTGGCTGGTTTCAGCCAGTAGGGAGGTGACATGGAGCTGGGTCCAGGAGATTGTCAACGCTTCTTTGGGGAGGGGGTCCTTCCCGGCTCCCTACAAGGAGGCACTTGTGCGCCCCCTCCTCACGAACCCTTCTCTGGACCCAGCCATTCTTAACAACTATTGTCCAGTCTCCAACCTTCCCTTTATGGGGAAGGTTGTCGAGAAGGTGGTGACACTCCAGCTCCAGCGGTCCTTGGAAGAAGCCTATTATCTAGACCCTCAACAGTTGGGTTTCAGGCCCGGCTACAGCACAGAAACTGCTTTGATTGCATTGATGGATGATCTCTGATGGACCCGGGACAGGGGTTTATCCTCTGTTCTGGTGCTTCTTGACCTCAGCGGCTTTCGATACCATCAACCATGATATCCTTCTGCGCTGGCTGGAGGGGTTGGGAGTGGGAGTCACTGTCCTTCAGTGGTTCTCCTTCTACCACTCCGGTTGGTCGCAGTCGGTGTTAGTGGGGGGTCAGAGGTTGACCTCTAAATTTCTACCTTGTGGGGTGCCTCAGGGGTCGGTCCTCTTCCCCCTGCTATTCAATATCTACATGAAACCTCTGGATCATGCAAGGGCATGGGGTGAGGTATCATCAATACGTTGATGATACCCAGCTATACATATCCACCCCATGTCCAGTCAACGAAACGGTAGAAGTGATGTGCCGGTGCCTGGAGGCTGTTAGGGTCTGGATGGGTGTCAACAAACTCAAACTCGGATGGAATGGCTGTGGGTTTTGCCTCCCAAGGACAATTCCATCTGTCTGTCCATTACCCGGGGGGGGAATTATTGACCCACTCAGAGAGGGTCCACAACTTGGGCATACTCCTCGGTCCACAGCTAACACTGGAACATCATATTTCGGCTGTGGCAAGGAGGGCATTTGCCCAGGTTCGCCTGGTGCACCAGTTGCGGCCCTATTTGGATAGGGAGTCATTGCTTACAGTCGTGCATGCCCTCATCACCTCGAGGTTCGACTACTGCATTGCTCTCTACATGGGGCTACCTTTGAAAAGTGTTCAGAAACTTCAGATTGTGCAGAATGCGGCCGCGAGAGCTATCGTGGGGTTTCCTAGATTCACCCATGTGTCTCCAACACGCCGTGGCTTGCACTGGCTGTCGATCAGTTTCCAGTCACAATTCAAAGTGTTGGTAATGACCTTTAAAACCCTACATGGCATCGGACCAGAATACCTCCGGAACCGTCTTCTGCTGCACGAATCCCAGCAGCTGATAAGATCTCACAGAGTTGGCCTTCTCCGGATCCCGTCGACGAAACAATGTCGTCTGACAGGACCCAGGGGAAGAGCCTTCTCTGTGGTGGCCCCGACCCTTTGGAATCAACTCCCCCCCAGAGATTAGGACTGCTCCCACCCTCCTTGCCTTTCGCAAACTCCTGAAAACCCACCTCTGCCCCCAGGCATGGGGAAATTGATTCCCCTGGGGCATTTCCGCTTTGTGTATGGTTTATATGAAATCCATGATTGTTTTTTATATTAAGTGTTTTTAAGTATTGGATTTGTATTGTTCTTGTTGTGAGCCGCTCCGAGTCTGCAGAGAGGGGCAGCATACAAATCTAATAAATAATAATAATAATAATAATAATAATAATAATAATAATAATAATAATAATAAAATAACATAAAGCAAAGCTTACTTTCGGAGCCGCTGAAAGACACCTCCATATTTCTTAATAGCAGATTGAGAACTCCACCCTTCTCTTCTGCTGATACCCAGACGTGATGAATTAATTACTTAATTAATTAACCCATTTCTCTCCTTAATATTTCTTCCCTCTCCTCATGGCCCCTCCCCTCCCCCGGGGGATAATTAGGGTTAGGTTTGTCAGGCAAATGAACATGAAAGTCAAGAAACGTCCTGACCATTCCACCAGGTATTGGAAATGGTCAGTGAGCCAACGAGAGTCTCGGATGCCAGTAATGTCCAGGCGGCATAGTGGAACTCGAAGTTCGGGCACAGGATGGGGAGGAGGAGGAACGGCAGGAGCAGGAACTGGGAGGTGAAGTGGAAAGTCAGGTGAGATTGGAAGCAATAGCGAGCGATGAAAAATGGGATGCACACACATGGAAGGAGGTAAGTTCACTGGATTTATGACTGTTTCAACAGGAAAAGGGCCAATGAAACATTGATCAAGCTTGTGGTGAGGTTCCGAAGAGAGGTATTTGGTAGAAAGCCAAACTATCACCAACGGTGACTGGGGGAGTGTCTTTGCGGGAAAGGTCCGCAAAATGTTTGCAGTCTTCTTTGGCTTTAGTTAAAGAACGTTGGACGAGTTGGTAACGTAACTTAATGAGCGTAACTCATTAAGAAAATCACCAGCAAATGGTACTGAAGAATCGGAAGGCGTAAGTGGAAACAATCGGGGATGGAACCCGTAATTGGCGCAGAATGGTGTGGTCTGCATGGAGGTATGTTCAGAGTTATTAAAAGCGAACTCAGCAACGGAAATATATTTGGTTCAATCATTTTATCTATCGTGAACAAAACAACGGAGGTACTGTTGCAGGATGCCAATAACTTTTTTGGTGCCCCTGTCAGTTTGGGGTTAATGGGTGGATGCCAAGGAAATTTTGACTTGCAGAGCGGTCATGAGTTCTTTCCAAAACTGGGCGGTGAATTGGGGACCGTGATCGGAGACGATGGCATCGGGTAAACCGTGGAGGTGGAAGATGTGCTGGATAAATAGTTGAGCTGTGATCTTGGCCGTAGGGATTCGCCGACAAGGGATGAAATGAGCCATCTTGGTTAACATGTCCACCACTACAAATTTATTATTTATTTATTTATTTATTTATTTATTTATTTATTATATTTGTATGCCGCCCCTCTCTGCAGACTCGGGGCGGCTAACAGCAGTAAATATAGCAGTGAGTCCTTGAGAGACAGGTAAACAGGTGAGGAAGTCCATGGAAATGGTACCCCAGGATCTTTCAGGTGTAGGCAAAGGTTGCAATAATCCCAGAGGGGGTCTGGTGGCGGCCTTGGCTTGGCGACAACGTATGCAGGAGTTAATGTATGCACTGACATCATGGCGGAGTCTGGGCCACCAAAAAGTGTGAGAGACGAGGCGTACGGTTTTGAAGAGGCCAAAGTGGCCAGCTGCTGGATTAACATGGCACTGGTTGAGGATGAGACCTCAGAGTAGACCTGTGGGAACATAGAGTAGGTCACGGTAGCGGAGCAAGTCATCAGTGATGATCCATGGAGAATCAGGTTGCAGGTCTTGCTTTCTTTGGGTGACAAAAGGGTCCTGGTCTTGCGCTTCCTGGATTCATTCTCAAAGATCTACCACATCATTATATATTGTGATATATTTTATATATTTTATTAGTGTTATTAGTGTTTTTAAATTGCTATTAATTTAATCTATTTTTAAAATTATTGGGGGTTTCTAAATTAATGGATGATTGGGATAGATATACCTGCATGCATGAGTTGAATGGCTGGTATGATTGGGATGTCTGGGGTGGGTGGGGTTACGGTATGGATGAGATGAATGATAACAGTATGAATGATAGATTTGGCCCACCTGACGCTCGAGAGGCGGGAGAGGAAGGGGCACCGATCTCTGGGGTGGCAGAGGGTCGGAATATTCCAGTGTTGCTGGGGAGAGGCAGATATGGCGGGGGCCATGGAGTTAGCCATTCCAGGGGAACGAGGGATCGTTGCTTAATAACGATCCCTTGTTCTGGCTCCGTGAGCCCAATCTTGGGTACTGGTGATGAGTGTAACTCTGGCCCTGGGCTCAGGTTGCTGCTGCTCAATGCCAGGTCGGTGGTAAATAAAGCTCTCCTCATCCGGGATTTGATCCTGGATGAGGAGGCCGACCTGGCATGTATTAGTGAAACCTGGCTGGGCCCAGAGGGAGGTGTTCCTCTCTCTGAAATTTGCCCAGCCGGGTTTCAGATATGGCATCAACCTCGACCCCAGGGAAGGGGGGGAGGAGTGGCTATTATAGCCAGGGAGAGCCTTTGCCTACGTAGACTCATTGCTCCGGAAATTGCGGGTTGCGAGTCTCTCTTGATGAAGTTGGACTTAGGGGTTCAGGTGGGCTTATTTCTCACGTACCTGCCTCCCAGCTGCGTGTCAAAAGCCCTGCCTGTGTTACTCGAAGAGGTAGCCGGGTTTGCGGTGGAGTTCCCCGGACTTATTGTCCTGGGGGACTTCAACCTGCCGTCACTCGGTGAAACCTCTGGGTTGGCACAGGAGTTCATGGCCACCATGACAGCCATGGACCTGACTGAAGTAGTACAGGGTCCGACTCACGAGGGAGGGCACGCACCTGACATGGTATTCCTTTCCGAGCAATTGAGTAATGGTCTGAGACTAAGGGGCTTAGAAGCATTGCCTTTGTCATGGTCAAACTATTTTCTACTACAGCTTGACTTCCTGGCTCCAATCCTTCCCCGCAGGGAGGCGGAACCAATTAAGATGTTCCGCCCCAGACGCCTGATGGACCCAGAGGGCTTACAGACGGCGCTTAGGGTTATTCCAGAGGCACTCGTCCACAGTTCGGCGGAGTCTCTTGCGGAGGCCTGGAACAAGGCTGCAGCGGAGGCTCTGGACCGGATTGTGCCTTTGCGACCTCTCCGTGGCGCTAGACCCCGTAGAGCTCCATGGTTCAACGAGGAGCTCTGGGAGTTGAAACGCCAGAAGAGACGTCTAGAGAAGCGATGGAGGAAGAGTAGGTCTGAATCTGATCGAACACTTGTAAGAGCTTTTATTAAGACTTACAAAGTGGCGCTCAAGGCGGCAAGATGCGCGTATCATGCCGCCTTGATTGCATCAGCGGAATCCCGCTCGGCTGCTCTGTTTAGGGCGACCCGCTCCCTTCTTAACCAGGGGGGAGTTGGGGAGCCCTTACAGAGCAGTGCCGAGGATTTTAATACGTTTTTCGCTGATAAAATCGCTCAGATTCGGGCCGACCTCGACTCCAATTGGAAAACAGAGTCGACTGACAACGAGTCAGTCGAGGTGACTGGGGCATGTACTTGTCCACCTGTCTGGGAAGAGTTTGATCTGGTGACACCTGATGAAGTGGACAAGGCCATTGGAGCTGTGAGTTCCGCCACCTGTTTACTGGATCCGTGTCCCTTCTGGTTGGTCTCTGCCAGCAGGGAGGTGACACGGAGCTGGGTCCAGGAGATTACCAATGCTTCCTTGGGGAGGGGAGTTTTTCCAACACTCTATAAAGAGGCGCTCGTGCGCCCCCTCCTCAAGAAGCCTTCCCTGGACCCAGCCGAACTTAATAACTATCGTCCAGTCTCCAACCTTCCCTTTATGGGGAAGGTTGTTGAGAAGGTGGTGGCGCTCCAGCTCCAACGGTCCTTGGAAGAAGCCGATTATCTAGGTCCCCAGCAGTCGGGTTTCAGGCCCGGTTACAGCACGGAAACTGCTTTGGTCGCGTTGATGGATGATCTCTGGTGGGCCCGGGACAGGGGTTTATCCTCTGTCCTGGTGCTCCTTGACCTCTCAGCGGCTTTCGATACCATCGACCATGGTATCCTTCTGCACCGGCTGGAGGGGTTGGGGGTGGGAGGCATTGTTCTTCAGTGGTTCTCCTCCTACCTCTCCGGTCGGTCGCAGTCGGTGTTAGTGGGGGGTCAGAGGTCGACTCCGAGGTCTCTCCCTTGTGGGGTGCCTCAGGGGTCGGTCCTCTCCCCCCTGCTATTTAATATCTACATGAAACCGCTGGGTGAGATCATCCAAAGGCATGGGGTGAGGTATCATCAGTACGCTGATGATACCCAGCTTTACATCTCCACCCCATGTCCAGTCAACGAAGCAGTGGAAGTGATGCGCAGGTGTCTGGAGGCTGGTGGGGCCTGGATGGGTGTTAACAGACTCAAACTCAATCCGGATAAGACGGAGTGGCTGTGGGTTTTGCCTCCCAAGGACAATCCCATCTGTCCGTCCATTACCCTGGGAGGGAATTATTCACCCCCTCGGAGAGGGTCCGCAACTTGGGCGTCCTCCTCGATCCACAGCTCACATTAGAGAACCATCTTTCAGCTGTGGCAAGGGGGGCGTTTGCCCAGGTTCGCCTGGTGCACCAGTTGTGGCCCTATCTGGACCGGGACTCATTGCTCACAGTCACTCATGCCCTCATCACCTCGAGGTTCGACTACTGTAATGCTCTCTACATGGGGCTACCTTTGAAAAGTGTTCAGAAACTTCAGATCGTGCAGAATGCAGCTGCGAGAGCAGTCATGGGCTTACCTAGGTATGCCCATGTTTCACCATCACTCCGCAGTCTGCAGTGGCTGCCAATCAATTTCCGGTCACAATTCAAAGTGTTGGTTATGACCTTTAAAGCCCTTCATGGCACTGGACCAGAATATCTCCGAGACCGCCTTCTGCCGCACGAATCCCAGCGGCCGATTAGGTCCCACAGAGTGGGCCTTCTCTGGGTCCCGTCAATTAAACAATGTCGGTTGGCGGGCCCCAGGGGAAGAGCCTTCTCTGTGGCGGCCCCGACCCTCTGGAACCAACTCCCCCCTGAGATTAGAACTGCCCCTAATCTCCCTGCCTTCCGTAAACTCCTTAAAACCCACCTTTGCCGTCAGGCATGGGGGAACTGACACACCTCCCCCGGGCATGTTCAATTTATGCATGGTATGTTTGTGTGTGTGTTTGTTAGTAAATGGGGTTCTTTTTAAATCTTTTTAAATATTTTAAATTTATTTGGATTTGTCATGATTTGCTGTATCTTGCTGTGAGCCGCCCCGAGCGGGGCGGCATACAAATCTAAATAATAAAAATAAATAAATAAATAAATAAAATCATGGGTGGCTGTGATCGACGCGAGTGGCAAAATGCTATGAAGCGGTACAGGTTCTTGGGTTTGGGTGTACAGTGATCCCTCGATTTTCGCGATCTTGATCTTCGCGAAATGCTATATCGCGATTTTTCAGAAAATATTAATTAAAAAATACTCCACTCTTCTCTCTCTCTCTTTCTTCCACTCTCTCACTCTCTTCCTTCCTTTCTCATCTCTTTCTTTCTTTCCTTCTCTCTCTTTCTCTATCTCTCCCCCTCTTGCTCTCCCTCTTTTTCTCACTTTCCCTCTCTCGTGCACCGAGTGGCGGGCAGGCGGGCAGGCAGGCGGCGGACAAGTGGCAGGCGGACAAGCGGCGGGCGGGCAGGCAGGCGGCGGACAAGCGGCGGGCGGACAAGCGGCGGGCAGGTGGGCAGGCAGGCGGCGGACAAGCGGCGGGCGGACAAGCGGCAGGCGGGCGGACAGGCAGGCGGCGGACAAGCGGCGGGCAGACAAGCGGCGGGCGGGCAGGCGGGCGGCGGACAAGCGGCGGGTGGACAAGCGGCGGGCGGGCAGGCGGCGGGTGGACAAGCGGCGGGCGGACAAGCAGCGGGCGGACAAGCGGCGGGCGGGCAGGCGGCGGACAAGCGGCGGGCTGAAAAGCAGCGGGCGGAAAGCGGCGGGCGGATAAGCGACGGGCGCGGCAGCAGCGAGGAGCCGAAGATCGGTGTTTCCCCTTTGCGTGGGCGGCGGGGAAACCCCGATCTTCGGCTCCTCGCTGCTGCGGCACTGCCGAGCAGATCAGCTGCTGGGCGGCAGAAGGAACCTTCCCTGGGTCTTCCCAGGTGCGGAAGTAAAAACACCATCTGCGCATGCGCGGCCATGGAAAAAAGGGCGCGCATGCGCAGATGGTGTTTTTACTTCCACACCACTATATTGCGAAAAATCGAGTATCGCGAGGGGTCTTGGAACGTAACCCTCGCGATACTCGAGGGATCACTGTATTCAGGTTTGCGAGACAATGCATCTGCTTGTTTGCTGTCCCAATTGGAAATGTAGGTAATGTGGAAGTTGAATCTGGCGAAGAAAAAGGACCATCAGATTTGTCTCTGGCTCAACTTCCTGGCAGTTTGGAGAAATTCCAAGTTCTGACCTGTACTTGGTGATGGGCTCCTTCCAGGTGTTGTCGCCAGGTCTCAAAAATAGTTTTGATGGCTAAAAGTTCTTTTTCCCAAATGGTATAGTTGTGTTCTGCAGGTATTAATTTCCTAGAATAATAAGCACAGAGAAATAAAGGTGCGCCGTCTTGGTGTTGTTGGAGAAGTACAGCCCCCACTCCAACATCAGAGGCATCAGCTTCTATGATAAATGGACAGGTGGGATCAGGGTATTGGAGAAAAAGTTGCATGAAAGCTTTTTTGAGATTGAGAAAAGCTTGTTGCTCTGTGGTGCCCCATTGAAATGGAACTCTTTTCTGGAGAAGGCGGGTGAGGGGCGCTGCCAAGGTGGTGAAGTTGGGAATGAAGGTTCGCTAGTAGTTGACAAATCCCAAAAATCGTTGGACATCTTTGGCTTGAGTTAGAGGTTGCCAAGTTTGCAAGGCATCGAGTTTTCAGTGTCCATGGCGATGCCTTGGGGGGAAATGACATGGCCTAAGAAGTCAATGGAAGTTTGGAAAAATTGGCATTTTTCTAACTTGGCATAAAGGTGATGTTATTGGAGGCGCTGGAGTACAGTGGTACCTCGGTTCTCGACCATAATCCATTCCAAAAGTGTGGTCGAGAACCGATTTGGTCGAGAACCGAAACAACAAGAAATAAACTGCAGCCGTTTAGGCAACGCATGAGCGATCCGCCCTCCCCCTTTATTCCTGACTAACAAGAAATAAACTGCAGCCGTTTAGGCAACGCGCGAGCGGTCCGCCCTCCCCCTTTATTCCTGACTAACAAGAAATAAACTGCAGCCATTTAGGCAACGCGTGAGCGATCCGCCCTCCCCCTTTATTCCTGACTCCCGAAGAGGCAGACAGGCATCCGCAAATACAATTTACATACCTTTGTGACTGCATTGGGATGGCATACAGGAGTGGATGTGGAGGGAAGAGGGGATTGTTATTCTTTTGAAGGGAATTCCCCTTCCATAGAAACGGGGTAACTTCCCTTCGGGTGTTTTTTCTGTTTTTTGTCTTTTTTGCTCAGGAGAATCTGGCTCTGCAGTTGCCTGTCTCTTTTCAGTATGGAAGAACTTGTCAATTGTTATTTGTTTTTGTCTTGTTAGTAAATTTTTTCTGAAAGCGGACATAACACTATCATTAAAAATGTTCACTGCTCTATTTGCTGGGACTTTATCAGGGTGATGTTTTTCAGCAAAATTTGCTATTTCTGCCCATTTAGCACACATTTCATGAATTAAGCCACTTGAAACATTTTCCCTTCTCTCCTCCTCCTCAGAAGATATTTCTTCGACCATATCCTTCTGCTGCTGTTGTTGTAGGTGCATCAATTCCTCTGTGGTTAACTCAGCAGCATGACCTTCCACAAGTTCATTGACATCCTCTTGTTGAATGTCAAGCCCCATGCTCTTTCCCATGGTCACAATATCATCAATCACAGCAACATCGTCATCAATGACAGGAGCTGGGTCAGGTTCCAAATCCTCAGTGTTCCTTTCTGGTACACATTCTGGCCAAAGTTTTCACCATGCTGAATTCAATGTGCGATGAGTGACATTACTCCAAGCAGTGTCAATTAAATTCACACAATTCAGGATGTTGAAGTGTT